>NW_019727399.1:16839-17515 GCF_002891405.2 Cryptotermes secundus | reverse complement strand
GTTCCTTGCTGGATGTTATGATCAGATATAAACATTTTTACCATTCAACTACAAGGGTTATAGAAATGGGTTTTTCTGATCATTTTGCGTTGGTTATGAGTATATTTCACAGCCCTTCTACCTGTTCAAAATATGTGGTAAAAAGGATTTTTTGAAGAAGAAATGTTGCAAATTTTAAGGATCAACTAAAAATCGAATTATGGGATGAGGTCTATCTTAAATCTGATGTAAATAGTGCCTATTGTGTCTTCCTAAGTAAGTTTTGTAAGTATTTTTTGCACTTCTTCCCCTTAAAAAGAGTTTTTAACAAGAAAGGGAAAAAAATCAAGTTGGATCACACAAGGGATAAATGTGTCTAGACAGAGGCTGCTAGTTTTACATTTGTTAAAAAGAAAGATGTCCCTGTCAGTTCACACTTTGAAGTATATAAAGAAATATCAGAGAATTTATAAGGAAGTAATTTCTGTTGCCTGTCAAAGAGAAAATGACCGAATTATTGAAAGGTCAGTCAAAAATTAAAAAACTCTGTGGCAAATGATAAAAAAAGGAGTCAGGAAATAATTTTATAGAAATAGACTCTTAAGTTAGTTACAAACCCACAGGATGTGTCCCAAAAATTTAATTATTTTTTTGTAAATAGCATAGACAAGCTGATACATTTAAATAAAAATAGTAT
>NW_019727399.1:14032-15012 GCF_002891405.2 Cryptotermes secundus | reverse complement strand
AATAATAATAATAATAATAATAATAATAATAATGTGTATTATGTATTTCACACAGTTTACAGTATGTGTTTTGTATGATTCTCACAGTAAACAGGGATTGTTTCTGTAAACAGCATCAATCAGTTTGTTTCTGTAATGGAGATGTAAAGTTTTCTTTGGAAGCTTGAAATTATTCCTAAATGTTATGAAAAGGGTTGTTATCGAAGGTCACGGTAAATCGGAGAAATGATGTTTCTAAGTGCACTGATATATGGTGGAATGATGTCATGAGAAACAGAGTAAGGAAATATGTCCCTTCAGAGGGCTTACTCCTTTACCTTGAAGATGGATGCAGCAGGTTCCTCTGAAATGTTGCTGATGATTTGCCAAACTACATCATTTCACATCACAGAAGACAGTAATCTTCTGTTATAAAATGTCTTGGTTGGAGGCTGTGGAAATGGTGGGATTGTAATAATCAGGGCCTGGATTTTGATGGCCTGAAAATATTTAAAAAATGACCTATAAAATGACAGAAAAAATCCAGAAAAATGACCTAAAATATGACCCAAAAATGTAATATGACCTGAAAATATTTAAAAAATGACCTATAAAATGACAGAAAAAATCCAGAAAAATGACCTAAAATATGACCCAAAAATGTAATATGACCTGAAAATATTTAAAAAATGACCTATAAAATGACAGATAAAATCCAGAAAAATGACCTAAAAGAAAAAGAGAAAGAACACGTTGCTTCCATATTGTTCACATTTCAGAAAACACATGAAGAAAAATTCCCTAAAATGGCCAAAAATGACAAGAAATACCCTTAAAAGCCCCAAAATTTACCAAAAAATTATCCCCCAAATGAAAAAATGACCTTAAACCTAAAAATGTCAAAAAATGACAAAAAATTACCTATAAAATTTACATTTCTGTAACCAGCAGCTCATATCCGAGATTTATATATTTAAGAGCATCGCATAGGATACAAGGAA
>NW_019727399.1:0-13915 GCF_002891405.2 Cryptotermes secundus | reverse complement strand
GTCTCCGTACGTTCATGAGATGGGCGTGTCAGGCACCGCACTCGTGGTAGGTAAATGTTCATGATTACTGTCTTGTGGATCATTGTCTATCACTGTATTATTGTCACTATCAACTTCATCCAATTCAGGAATCATTATTTCATCGCCACTATCATCATCAGAACAAATCTCGTTCACAACACTTTCCAGCTGGTCTGTAGGAACACTCCGACACTTGCTGCAAGAAGCCATGGTGAAACTGAATGAATGTGAAATATTTTCTGACCTTTTCCTTCTCAGAGGGTTCAAAGTTTACAAGGGTTCTTTACAAACATGCACAAAAACTATCATATCTATGTCTTTGGTTGATGTGTGCCAAGAGAGCAAAGAAGGGAAGAGATTTTCAAAGCGTTAAAACACGCCAACGCCAGGGAATGGCTGGCATCGTCCGGGCGTTAAAACACGCCCGCGCCAGTCAAAGAGTTAAACAGTGTTCAGAAATAAACATATGATGCACTTAAGGTTGCTGTCATGTTGTATGCAACACTGTGTAGTCTGATATAAAGGTTTTGGAGAACCGTGCAGACTCAGTTTTCAGGGACTCATTTATTTACTCACAGCATAGCTGATATTTTATTGGTAGGAAGCCTCGTTAGAATTTTGAAAAAAGCAGAGAACTGTTCTTATGTTGTCTTTGTGAACTCACTTATGGCATGTGCTCATGAAAGGTCACTCCCTGACTTGATATTTTCAGCCTAGTTCATATGTATAACCTAATGTAATTATCTGGGTTGTTGACTGTAAATTATATAAAAAGCATTTTTTTTTGGAGGAACATGGTGTCCCTGTCAACATGGTGGACTTACACTCTGAAGATGGGGGCAGTATGTTCTTTTAAAACTTACATATGCAGTGTCATACATCAGAAGGGCACAGTCTAAATGTCCAGGGAATTTGCGTGAGATTAGAACAAATTTCACTTTTGTGAGATTTTCACATATTTTTGAGTACACAAGTAATTGTGTATATGGGTTTCAGGCCTCTAATACTTTAAGACGGGTAGACAGACGAACTGGTGAGAATTACTAGGCTTTCATTACAAAGCTAAAAAGAATGCCTTATGTTGAGATCATGTTTTCATATCTGTCTGATTCTGGCTGAATATTGCCATTTAAACCATTGGAAATGTTTTATTAAATTTAGTGTGGAAAACTCTCTTTAAAAGTTGTCATACATTTCTGATTTTGAGCCGCATTGACCCAGAAAGTTGGTAGAAATATAAAGTTTTCCCTGTGCTTGATTAGAGATGTGTAAGGAAGTAGAGACATGGCCACACATTCTTAACATAGGTACCAGATGGAGGTGAGTTTCATGCTTCAGTCACTTTACCATCAGTGAAAACCCCTGAGAAAATATTGAATAAGAAGCTGTGTGAGATCTGAGAGCTGGTCTCGATGCTGTGGAGGAGAGAGAAATCTCAAATCCCAATTCATTAGTTGTTCAGCCTGTGGTCCAGTCACTGTATTGACTGAGCTAACTCAGCTGCAATATCAGCCAATAACAAAAATTAATTTACTTAAAGGCTGTAAGCAGACTCATTCAATTTATATTAGAAACCATTGATCAAATAGATGAAAAATAAGTGCAATAAGATGTAGACAACAGTGGATTTATGTGTTAATATGTTTCCGTATGGAGTACACCTTTAATAGTATTTACGTGTATATATATATATGTATATTTGTTTGTTTTGTTTTTGTTTCGAAACAGGTATTTACAGTCTGCTGTGATTTAGTTTACTGCTGTTTATTACACTACTTCGTACATTTCACTACCTCTACTTCTGAGGACAGACTCAAACTGTACTGCCTCTCTTGGCTAGCAACTAAGGTTGTATACAGGGCCCGTGCCATAGCTCAAGTGGTTAGTTGCTGGCTTCCCACCGCGGCGGCCTGGGTTTGATCCTGGGTCTGGTCAAGTGGGATTTGTGGTGGACAAAGTGGCGCTGGGGCAGGTTTTCCCCCAGTATTTTGGTTTCCCCTGTCAATCTTCATTCCACCAAGTGCTCCACAATCACCCTCACCTATCATCTGGGGCTGGTACAATAGGCCAGAAGTGGCTGCAGTACAAGGGACTTACTCCCACCCCACTAGCAATAAAAAAAGGTTGTATACAAGTTATAGTTCTAGAATAGTGCAGTAGAAATGGGAGAGATGAAGCAGACTTGATTTCCTGAAGGTGGAAGAGTTGGGAGGACTGGAACGTTTGGTGGCAATGTGCACACACATATGCTGGTATGATTTGCTTTCCTCCATGCACTCACACTGTGTGACACACTGTAGACATATGTGCTTATTGTTGCAGAGAAGGCTACAAATCCAAGGAATCACATCACAGATACAGCAGCCGTGGTGGAGATCTGCAATGTTTTGAACAAGGAACCTTACTGTGCTCACGTTGCAACGAGGGTGATCGCGAACAAAATGCAATCATGCCAGGAGTGGGAAGCACTGCAGGCCCTTAATGTAAGTATTCTTGTTTCCCTATACTCGTAGATGCTGGGTCTGTTTTGTAATCCTGATTTGCGGAGTTAGGCCCAGCATGATTATGTGTGTGTGTGTTCTAGATGTTATTTAATTTGTTGTGTGTTTAGTATAAAAATAGTAATTTGAAGCGATGTTGTCATGCAGTTGCTGGACACTTGTATGAAGCACTGTGGGGTAGGCTTCCATGCAGAAGTAGGGAAGTTTCGCTTCTTGAATGAGATGATAAAATTGGTGTCACCAAAGTACCTCGGTGGACAGACTGCTTTGGCTGTGAGACAGCGAGTCTTACTACTCATGCACACGTGGACAATCGACTATCCTCGGGAAACAAAAATCAAGGAGGCCTACGAGATGCTGAAGAAGCAAGGTGTTGTTAAGGTATGTTGAATGTATTTGTAACATGAGAAGGATTTATATGTATAAGAAATTATGATCTCACAGTTTTAAGGCTATTATTCTGTACTTTGCCCACCTTCCTAGTTTTTTAGTATAAAAGTACAGTGTTTTGGAAATGTCTTTTCTCTCCCACCGATGGTTTTTATTGTGAAACAGCTTTTTTCCCTTGGATTGGAATAATTTATTAGTCTTCTCCCACAGATGACAGCTTGTATGTGTGGTTTTCTTGTGTTTGACTAGCACTACCAGGGGCCCAGAAAAACATGAGTTCTCTCATATTTTCTCCTCATGAAGTTGGAGATAGAACTTTTACGTGAACAATTTAATGAGCAAGTAGGATTTGGGGTTCTCGCAGCAGTGGTTATGAAGGGTTGTGTCCACTGTGGTATAACACTGTGTAGTCTGTTGGAAGTCAGCCGATGTTTTGAAGGAACATCTTGCCTCCTCCTTCAGCCACTGAAACATCGATTGACTTTCAGCACACTATACAGCAGCAGTACATCCCAAAATATAGAACTTCATATACTGAGCAAGTTGGTTCAGGCAGTAGTTCTTCCATCTCGTATTCAGGAGGTGCCTGGTTCAAATCTCAACTGAGATACCTAGTGTTGCAACTGAGGGTTTCTTTCGTCCGTCCAGTCACATGCTGAGGTGGTACATCAGGCCACTGCTGCTTCCTGCCACATCCTTTCCAGTCCATAATTCATTAACCAGCCTGCTGTTCAGTAGTATTGATCATGATCTGCTGAAGAACTTGTTATATAAACTGTAAATACTGAAATAGGTTATTTTTATATAAAGAGGAAAGGTTCATATACAGAGTTCGAAAGACCTTATCATTATGTCACATCACCATGATGTTACCCATGCAGTTTGCATTGAAACATCTGACAACACTATTTCTATAATGCAAACGTAAGAATGAGACGAGTTCCAGTTTTCCAGTTGATACTCTTTAATAACATTCAACACTAAATTATAGTGCCACGTAAAGTTCTTCTTTGAAGGTGATTTTCAACCTATCCAGAACTTCTTTGAGGGGGACATCATACCTTGTGTAGGCAACCTGATGGAAGAAAATTTGAAAGGTTCAAAAATATCTCTGGTGTGGTGATTTTGGTTCCCATTGTGTGTTGAAAATAGAGTACATTAATTCTCTAATCCACCGTGAACAACACTGATGGTGAAGCCATAGCTACTAATTATTTCTAGCTTAGTCTCTGAACCATTTTGCAAAACAGTTTGAAAACGCTTGCATTGGGGGTGATGTAAAGTAATAGGTAAGTTGTCAGCCTCATGCCCTGGCTGCTTCACCCCTAATGATAGAGCCCCTGATACTGAATGGATAGGAGGCTGGATGGGTCCTCTAGCCGGTCCAGATGCTGTGGAGAACAGAGAAATCCTTGGGTCTTCTGAGAAGAGAACTACGATTCCTTGGTGAGCCAGCGAGTAACTATGTTGCTATACCAGCTGAGCTATCATGGGCCCTTTAATTATGATGTTCTTAGAAGAACCAGAGTATATTATCTGAAGCATAGTCAAATGTATGGAAATACGTGGTGCAATCCAAAAGTTCCCGAAATATATTAATAAAAACTATTAGATCTTACCTACTAGATCTTATTCTGCACCATCACCTTCAAAGTAGTCCCCTTGGGAGTGCATACACCGATCCCAGCGTTTCTTCCACTTTTCATATTCATCCTGGAAGTCTTTCTTTGTTAGCATGTTTAGTACTGTCTGCATTTCCACTTGAATTTCCTCAACTGTATCAAATCTTCGTCCCTTCAACTTGATTTTCATCTTGGGGAAGAGAAAGAAGTTGCATGGAGCTAAGTCTGGCGAGTACGGTGGGTGGGGAACAACTGCCATCTTGTTTTTAGCCAAAAATTCCTGCACACTGCTGTATGCGGTCATGCGTTGTCATGGTGGAGTACCCAGTCGTACGTGCGCCACTTCTCTGGACGTTTTCTGCTCATGTTCTCCCTCAAACGCCTTAGAACATTGCGATAGAACTCTTTATTGACTGTCTGACCAGGAGGGATGAACTCCTTATGAACAATCCCGTCAGTATCAAAAAAACAGATCAACATGGACTTAATGTTGCTCTTGACTTGTCGAGCTTTTTTTGGCCGAGGTGAAGAAGGGCTCTTCTATTGCGACGATTGCTGCTTGCTTTCAGGGTCGTAGCCATAAACCCAACTTTTGTCACCAGTGACAACCTTCGAAAGAAAGTTTGGATCCTCTTGAAGCTGTTGCTGAAGTTCTCTGCAGACTTCCAAGTGATGCTGCTTCTGTTCATTTTGCATCAGTTGTGGCACAAACTTCGCCACAATCCTCCTCATGTTCACTTCCTCTGAAAAAATTCGTTGACATGTACCATAACTTAGTCCCAAGGTGTTATGGAGGTCTTGGATGGTCAGTCTATGATCAGACCCCTAACTTTTGCAACATTTTCTGGTGTGGTGCCTGTTGACGGCCGTCCCGAACGATCGTCATCATCAGTTGATGTTCGGCCATTTTAAAACGCTTATACCAGTTGTAAGTTTGTGTCTGGCCTAAACTGTTTTCACCAAAAGCTTGCTTCGACATTTGGTGCGTTTCTGCAGCGGTTTTCCCAAGTTTGAAACAAAACTTTATACAGACACGCTGCTCTCTCAGGTCAGCCATCGCAAAACCGTAAACTCATGGAAACAGAACAATGGAAATATGTTCACCAACAATAAACTCAGCTACTCAACTTGACGCCGCTTGCCACACTGATTCAAGAAGGATGTGTGAGGAGACACCTAGCGGTATTTTGATGTACTCATAACCATTCGTCCGCAAAATTCAAATTTTGGAAACTTTTGGATTGCCCCACGTATAATATTTTTATATGCATTTTATACTATTTGTGCCAAGATCAAGAATGAGGAGCTGTACCTCCACTCCCTTATATGTCTTCATGGCATAGTACATAATTAATTAAGCACAGGGACAGCTCTGCCTTTTTGTATACTACTTACTTGTTTACATACTTACTTACTCCTTGGCTGTGTGTGGTCCTTTGAGATCCCTGGCTTCCTTTACAGTGAACAAAACAATTTAAAAGATTTCCAGTAAAGTGTAAATAAAACAAAAAGCACAAAAAACAACAAATGAAATTTCAGCATGCTCAAATGGATAGGCACCGCCTCTGTGGTCTAGTGGTTACAGTTCCTGGCTACAGATCCAGAGGTCTGGGTTAGATTCCTGGAGCTACCAGATATTTCTCTGAGAAGTAGTGGGTTTGGAACGGGGTCCACTCAGCCTCATAATGATAATTGAGGAGCTCTTTCAAGGAAATAGTGGCTCTGGTCTAGAAAACTGAAATTAACTCCCATGGGGATTCATTGTGCTCACTACGCGACACCCTCCATCCGCTAAAGTTGGCACCAACTTCGCCGACAAGCGGTGGTCACTTGGTCGGTATAGTTCTCTTGTGGACTACAGGCCACGGAGTTTAGTTTTGTTTTTGTTTGTTCAAATGGATAATCAGCATGCCAGTTATTCTCCAACTTTTGTACCCATTATCTAAAGTTTCTTATGTTTTCAGGAGGAACTGCCATACATTAGTAGTAGTGCAAGCAGCAGTGAGAAAGAGGTCCCTGTTCCTCCACCACCCCCACGTCCAAAGAACTCCATCTTTGAGGATGAGGAACGGTCACGACTCCTGCAGAAATTATTACAGAGCAAGAATCCTGATGATCTGCAGGCGGCTAATAGGTTAATTAAGACTATGGTGAAAGAGGTACTTGAACTGCAATACAGATCTTATGTGTGGAGTATGGAGGGTGCGCAGGAGGGTTGGGTGGGTCTGGGGTGTTGTGCTTGTTTGCTCAGAAACTCATCTGAGCATGAAATTTAGAAATAAGATTAGTAGTAGGCAAGGCATGTTCAGGAGCTTATACTGTATACTCTTGTCTTCTCTGTGGTCTTGTGGTAATGTGCATAAAGTATTTTTTCTAGGCAGATGTACATGGTTTAATGCATAAAGCTGTGTTTTTGGTATTTGCATTCCCTCTCACCATGTGGTACCACAGTGGCAAATGATAGAAAACGTACTGAACAGGCTGTCATAGGGTAACACTGTACACTTTTATTTGGGTAATGCTGGCTTTGAATCTTAGCCGTAGTTTTCTTGGTTTTCCTGAGTTCCTTCCAAATCTTTTCCAATTTATGATTCATTTATCATCCAGCCATTTTGGCATGATATAGTCTAGCTACTGACATCATCGTAAAATACCGTATTTACGCATGTATAGGCCACACATTTTTTGCCAAAAATTCAAGAGGAAAACTGGGGTGCGGCTTATATTCGAAATATTCGAAATCACACTTCATTTAAAAAAAATATATTCATAATTAGTAATACAGTGTGTAATACTCCTGAAATAATATTCCAAGAAAATGATTTTTTTCTATAATTTCTGTCTGAAAATTGTGCTGCGGCCTATACATGCGTAAATACGGTATACTGCAAAAAGAATATGAATTTAAGGGCAAGTGAGTAATGAAGGGGCTTTTTCTTACAGTTCTCTGTTATGTGTCAGGGAGTTGAGGTGCCCTGTTATTTGCATTGTCTGAAGTTCATTACGTATGGATCTAGAAGTTCAGATTGTGGTCTTTTGGTTTTTGAAATCACATAGCCATGGTGATAGATACTGACGGTTCTGAGAAACTAGATGCTTCCATTTTCAGGGTTGAAGTAGTTAGGGTGGATATGAAGCCAGGTTTAACCAGGGAGAAGGGAGAGGAGGAAGAGCTCTGTCAGGACCAATAGGAATGATGAAACAGAACTTTCAGAAACTACCTTTGTCACCATGTGTATAAGCTGGATACATTCTCAGTGTAAACACCTCAGCCCAGAAGACAGAGACACCGTCTTCCTTCGAAACATTGGTATTGACTTGCAAGACTTCACGGTGGCACAGCAACCTAGAAAACCACAATCTGACCACTGACTGCTTTGAAAACCTAAATACTTCTATGCACATTAAAGATTAATCTGATAATATCTACATAGTCACAAGCAGTTCCTTGCAGGATGAGTATCGTGTGGAGATGAACAGTAGGAGGGTAACTGAACTTGAATCTGTTCACAACAATGTGAGGCTATTGAGTGAGATGCTTGATCAGTATCAGCTCGGTCAGACATCAGCAGAAGAGTTAGAACTTATCAAGGAGCTTCATCAGAGCTGTGAACGACTTCGACCCAGTGTCTTCCGACTTGCTTCAGAGACACAGGATAATGAATCGATGTTGAGTGAGTACAGGTTTGACAAGTGTGAATGCA
Source organism: Cryptotermes secundus (assembly GCF_002891405.2). NCBI lineage: Eukaryota > Metazoa > Arthropoda > Insecta > Blattodea > Kalotermitidae > Cryptotermes > Cryptotermes secundus. The sequence goes on along the minus strand of NW_019727399.1, from coordinate 5,677 downwards.
TGGTGCTTCATGTAATTGGTTGATGCTTTCGTACTTGCACAGATAAATTACTGAATGGGAATATGTTTACATGGTGCATCAGAACTTGCTTATGTATTTTAATTTTAAAGATTGCAATACAATTCATTTCTGATTGTTTTTGATGAAGATGCATTCTTGTAAATCGTAATACGTTGACTGCCAAGGCCTGCCACTGAACTATAAGCTAGGAATGCCAATGCTGCTTGGATGTAAATGCAATTGCAGAGAAAACCCACAGTAATCTCTTCATATAACCATCAAACAAAACCAGATATTTCATCTGAAAGCCTCTTCTTTCCTCTAAATATCAGCATGTAAAACTTTTTGTCATCATTGACAGGATCCTATACTGATTGAATAACAATGAGCTGATCTCTTCAGCAGTGACAGGTTTTTCTTAAGCTTGTTAAAGGACACTGTCATTATCAAGACTATATATAGTGTCGATAATAGGATTATTAATGAATGTGAAGCAATTGGTAGAATGAGAATTGGTGTTGGAAACAGAAGTACTTTAAGTAGACCTGCCCGAGTTCCACTTTGTGCACCACAAATGCCACATGACCTGACCTGGGATTGAACCGGGACCAGAATTGTGGGGAACCAGTGACAGCCTGTGGCAGTTCTGTAATGCAAGTACCCTGAACCAGTCTTGTTGGTATGTGGGGTGCAAGGTGTTAATGTTATCCATGAACAGAGTTGTTTTAAAATAAAAGACAGTGTTCCAGAAGCTGAACCATCTTCTGTCTTCAAACAATAGGAGGAGACTGTTGGAAAGAGTTAGTCTCAGTCATGAGGCCGCACCATAGTTCAAGTGGTTAGTTGCTGGCTTCCCACTGCGACGGTCTGGGTTCGATCCCGGATCTGGTCAAGTTGGATTTGTGGTGGACAGAGTGGCACTGGGGTGGGTTTTCTCCTAGTACTTCAGTTCCCCCTGCCAATCTTCATCCCACTAAATTCTCCATCATCATAATCACCCGGGGCAGGTTACAATAGGCCAATCAGCAGCCGCTGTGCCGAGTGGACCCAGCTGGACTCCACCCCTCACTAAGTGAAAAAGAAAAAATAATAATAGTCTCAGTCACTGATCCACTGATTTACATGTCAGCTTCCCTCTAGATCTCAGGATTTCTAAGTAAAATTTTGTATGCACTTCTCATCTGTTTGATACTTGCTATATATGCCACCCATTCCTTGATCTGGTTATTTTGATAATATTTGATGGCGGATGCACATTATGAAGTGCCCCATTATGTGCTTTTCTCCATCCTCTTGTTACTGCCTATCATTTATGTCCTAATATTTTCCGGAGTATCCAGTTCTCAGATATCACAGACCATACAGATATTTATACTACATGAAACATTATGTTTTTCAGATGAAGTGCTGAGTGCCAGTGATGAGCTAGGTCAAGTGTTTGACAAATACACAGCTGTTATTGTACAGGGAAGGAAACTTCCAGCACAACATTCAAAATCAGGTTCTGCGTCCTTACTGGATTTAAGTACACCGAGTGAAGAGAAACTTCCACCAGTCCCAGTTGAACTCCTTGGCCACCAGCTCGCAGGCTTAGGTACTGGTTTTTGTTTAAAATGATTCATGCTGCCTTCTGAATGAAGTTCAGGATGTTGTTCAGGATCTTCACTGCAGTGAAGTCTCTTCAGATAGGGCAAGGGCATATCAAAGAAACTGGCAACCGCAATGTAACCACAACTTACAAAAAAGCATCACTTATTTGAAGCATGCTACTCGTTTCCTGATTAGCAGGCGCACACTGAGGAAACTTATGTTTGATTAGTTGCTCACATCATCTCAAGTGGTTGTGTTCATCCGGTTTAATATGTGAATGTCATTTTTATTTTTGTGCACTTCTTTTCTGCAGCGTCAGATAATAATACTGGTCCTATCATAATATGGTGGTTGAGACGGCATAAGACGAGAAAACATGAAAAGAAATCAATTCTTCTGTGATGATTTGAACTTAGGGGCCTTTATTATTTTGAAATAACTTAACCAGGATTGAGAACTGTTCAAATCATTTTACCAAATGAACATTGGAACCTTTTTTTTTATGGATACTATAGGAACTCAAGTTTGGAAAAAAATAAATTTTCATGCAGCTGTGTCAGCAGAAGAAAGACCACTGATTACACTCAGGTAAGGAAAGTATTTATTGCTATACTTAATCTTCAGATGTCTAAACAAATACCATACTATTGCTAGACATCGTGATTTTATGTTGCTAGTTACAATAAATTTCTGTCATCTGTGCAAATTGAATGCAAGGTTTAAAACTAGGCAGAAATTAAGGCTCTTGTACTATTTTGATCTTCTTATTGCACACATTTACAAAAAAGAAGATCAGATACAGGCAACTGTAGTTGTGATATGTTGTTTCTGTTTTTAGGCATTTCACTATGGGTAGCAATTTCGTGGCGTTAAGTTTACAGTTTATGATGGGGAAGAGAACAATTTTGGTCATAATAGCAGACACTACATCTGCAGTGTGGGTGACATTACAACCCCTGTTGATGTTACCATGAAACAAATCAAAATAGAAACAAATTGCAGAAAAATATCTTAATTTTTTGAACTTGCCAAACAGCATAAGTTTGATAGATGGGAAACATATCTGCATGAAATGCTTCCCCAAGTCTGGGTCATTATACTTCAACTACAAGGGCTGTTTTTCAGTAATACTACTGTCTTGTGCAGGTACTGGTGCCCTGTTTACTAGTATCCATGTCAGGCATTTTAACAAGAACAGTGATGGCTCTGTGTTTAGGGTCTCTACCCTGGAGAGATGATGAAGAAGGAAGANTTCAGTTCCAGACGACTCAATGAAAAATCTTGGCTTCCCCAGAGAAACACCAATTACCGTAATAAATCCCCTCATGCGATTGACGAATAAAATCCAGCCCCAAATATATGTTCATTGACAAAGGACACCCTCAAATCACAGTTTCTTTTTCATCACACACAGGTGCGCGTGTGCCAAATTTCATGCAGCTCATCTGGATCCAGATGTCTGGAATTATGTGCACGTTCCATTTTGGGGGCGGCAGGGGGGTTTGCTGATTGTTCGGATACACTGATACCGAAAGTCACAGTGATGAGGATGCCTTTTATTCACAACGTAATTTTGTGACAGTCTGACACTGACTTCCTGACTCCACTGACTTCAGTACAAAACAAAAAAAGTAACCCTGAAAGCACAGTCCGCCACTGACTCACCAGCTGATAATTCAGACACTCACTAAACGNACTGAGGAAACTTATGTTTGATTAGTTGCTCACATCATCTCAAGTGGTTGTGTTCATCCGGCTTAATATGTGAATGTCATTTTTATTTTTGTGCACTTCTTTTCTGCAGCGTCAGATAATAATACTGGTCCTATCATAATATGGTGGTTGAGACGGCATAAGACGAGAAGACATGAAAAGAAATCAATTCTNAACTTCCAGCACAACATTCAAAATCAGGTTCTGCGTCCTTACTGGATTTAAGTACACCGAGTGAAGAGAAACTTCCACCAGTCCCAGTTGAACTCCTTGGCCACCAGCTCGCAGGCTTAGGTACTGGTTTTTGTTTAAAATGATTCATGCTGCCTTCTGAATGAAGTTCAGGATGTTGTTCAGGATCTTCACTGCAGTGAAGTCTCTTCAGATAGGGCGAGGGCACATCAAAGAAACTGGCAACCGCAATGTAACCACAAGTTACAAAAAAGCATCACTTATTTGAAGCATGCTACTCGTTTCCTGATTAGCAGGCGCACACTGAGGAAACTTATGTTTGATTAGTTGCTCACATCATCTCAAGTGGTTGTGTTCATCCGGCTTAATATGTGAATGTCATTTTTATTTTTGTGCACTTCTTTTCTGCAGCGTCAGATAATAATACTGGTCCTATCATAATATGGTGGTTGAGACGGCATAAGACGAGAAAACATGAAAAGAAATCAATTCTTCTGTGATGATTTGAACTTAGGGGCCTTTATTATTTTGAAATAACTTAACCAGGATTGAGAACTGTTCAAATCATTTTACCAAATGAACATTGGAACCTTTTTTTTTATGGATACTATAGGAACTCAAGTTTGGAAAAAAATAAATTTTCATGCAGCTGTGTCAGCAGAAGAAAGACCACTGATTACACTCAGGTAAGGAAAGTATTTATTGCTATACTTAATCTTCAGATGTCTAAACAAATACCATACTATTGCTAGACATCGTGATTTTATGTTGCTAGTTACAATAAATTTCTGTCATCTGTGCAAATTGAATGCAAGGTTTAAAACTAGGCAGAAATTAAGGCTCTCGTACTATTTTGATCTTCTTATTGCACACATTTACAACAAAGAAGATCAGATACAGGCAACTGTAGTTGTGATATGTTGTTTCTGTTTTCAGGCATTTCACTATGGGTAGCAATTTCGTGGCGTTAAGTTTACAGTTTATGATGGGGAAGAGAACAATTTTGGTCATAATAGCAGACACTACATCTGCAGTGTGGGTGACATTACAACCCCTGTTGATGTTACCATGAAACAAATCAAAATAGAAACAAATTGCAGAAAAATATCTTAATTTTTTGAACTTGCCAAACAGCATAAGTTTGATAGATGGGAAACATATCTGCATGAAATGCTTCCCCAAGTCTGGGTCATTATACTTCAACTACAAGGGCTGTTTTTCAGTAATACTACTGTCTTGTGCAGGTACTGGTGCCCTGTTTACTAGTATCCATGTCAGGCATTTTAACAAGAACAGTGATGGCTCTGTGTTTAGGGTCTCTACACTGGAGAGATGATGAAGAAGGAAGAAATGTGTATTCCATTTCCAGCTTCCTTTCCACTGGATGACAGCCTCAAAACCTTTCTCTACTGCTTCATAGCAGATGAAGCATTTCCATTGAAAATAAATTTAATGGGACCTTGCCCTAGAAGATGCTCTGTCATGCCCAAAAAAGTGTAGAATGTTCATTGGATATACTAAATATCAAGTTGAAGATATTTTAGGGACTGATATGCTGCAAAGAAGAAACTGTGTGTTCAATTGTTAAAGCATCTGTTGTCCTCCATAATTTTGTTAGAACCCAGGAATTGCTGTTTTACAAAGGAACAGAAAACTGTGCAATAAATCAAGTTATTACATTTTAAATGAAGGTGATGTGATGGAAGGCAGAGGTTATCGAGGACACAGCACCTGTGAAATCAGCTGGCTGAGTATTTATTAATGCCAGCAGGAGCAATTCCATCTCAGTGGAGTTATATTAATTGAATTCAACTGATAAATTTTGGAGGATGAGCACTAACTTAATTGCTGGTTTGTTTCACCCAGCATGGGCTGTGTTTTATTATTTTGTTTTCTCTGCTTTAGCAGACCTATTCTGTATTTGGATCCTATTATAAGCTCTAATTATAAAATATTATATTTTCATGTTAGACTCTTCACCTCATGAGAAATTCTCTCCCAAGCCATATCATTTTGTCCCATCTAACATGGTCTGGGTGGAATTTGTCATATATGCCTGGCTCCTGCTTAGTTAATGGCACAAAGGCAAAAGTAGCAGCTTCATCAACTTCTCCTGCCATCTAAAGAAGCAAGTGAATCACAGAAGCACATTAGAACAGCTGAAACTAGTAAACTATGTTGC
>NW_019727398.1:0-582 GCF_002891405.2 Cryptotermes secundus | reverse complement strand
CGTTTAAATTAATTTTGAACGAATTCAAGGAAATCTATATAATTTAGCATTAAATTCTCTGAATTTTCAAGTTAAAATAACGAATTTCAATCAATTTTAAAAGGTGTCACTCTAATTTATGAAATTACTTTAAGTTTCTGATAATTACAAATTTTATAATGAATTTTATTAAAATTTTCATCCATTCACAATCAATTTTAAGGAAATTTAATCAAATTTTGAACGACCTCAACCCATTTTATGAAATGATTCTGAATGTTCATTGCCGACTTTACGTTAATATAAGGAATTACAGACAGTATATGAAAGATTTCATTTTAATAAATTTAAATCAGTCGAAATTATTGACGGTTTATACTCTCTATAAAGGAAATTTAAGACAATTCTCATTGATGTTAAGTTAAAGTTAAGGAATATAAACCAGGTTTTGATAGATTTAAATGTAATTTACGAAATGTTGACCAAAAATTATTCCACATTTTAAGTTAATACAAAGAATTTCAAAAAATACTCCAAATATTCCAATTTAATTTATTCAATTCTATCCAATTCTTTGACGATATTTAATTATAAATTAATTTT
>NW_019727397.1:0-509 GCF_002891405.2 Cryptotermes secundus | reverse complement strand
GGCCTTCACGGTCTGGTACAGGGATAGCTTTACTTTTTTTTTTACAGAACTAAGTTATCTTAAAACAAAAATGAAAATAAATCATGCCATGAACTAGTTCAATGTTTTTGTTACCTTGGTTGTGCATACTTGTTGTCATGAACCTAGCGTCTTTCAGTTGAAGGAAATAATGGGGAAAGATATTTACTTTGGTTTGAACCTGTCATAATACTCCATGGTTCTAGTCTGCAAACAAACTATACCGACCAAGCGACTGCTGCTTGTTGGCAAAGCTATTGCCAACTTTACCGGATAGAAGGTGTTGAGTGGTCACCGCAATGAATCCTCACAGCCGTTAATTTCGGTATTCTAGACCAGAGCCACTATTTCCTTGAAACAGCTCCTCACTTATCCTCACAAGGCTGAGTGGACCCTGTTCCAGAACCACTACTTCTCAGAAAATCTGGTAGCGCTGAGAATCGAATCTGGACCTCTGGATCTGTAGCCAGGAATTCTGACCACTAGACCAC
>NW_019727396.1:469872-516903 GCF_002891405.2 Cryptotermes secundus | reverse complement strand
CAGTACAAGGGACTTAGTCCCACCCCACTACCAATAAAAAAAAGAGTATCACAAATGTTTTGTCTTATTTCGGTAAAATTCAGTGTGAAAGATCGCCAGTTAAATTATGTTAAGATGCCAATCTTCAGCCATAGTAACCGACCACAGAGCCTGATACTAAACATCAGGCCATACATGTGTATTTACAGTTATCCAAAAAACCGTTTCACAAATGTTGTTGGAATTCCATATTACGTAATGCTATACTGCCAAAGTATGTGTCTTGCTCCTTTTATGCGCTATATTTTGTGCTTCGGTGAAAGGTCGTTTATAAAACGGAGACAAGTAACGTTAATAACCTGCAAAGCACGTGACTGGAAATTGTTCAGAGGCCAATTGCGATATTTGAAATCTTGTTAATTTCATACAATCGAGAACAATAAAATGTCGGCCATATTAATTCGAGAGGCGGGAGTGACGGTAGCGTCACTGTAACTGGCAGAATACTGATCTTGTTATTATCACAAAATCAGATTCTGCACTGTTGCAATTTTGTATTATATACTAAAAAGACCATAAAATATTCCACAAAACAATCACGACCCATGTTCAAACAAAATATCCGGCTCTTCTTAGTTCGCATTGCTTACAGTATGCTACCGCCATGTATAACCCAATTACTTCAGAACAAATAACTAAGGTATTTTAATTCTAAAATCCTATAATAACCAAGTTTTGTGAGGACGGAAAGAGACGATATTTGCCTGTTTAGCTCCTGCGATCCCCATATGAAAATTACAGACGCCGAAATAAAAATGTAATTTGAATCATTTCCTTTTGGAATGCCAATGAAATAATTGTATAACAAATTATACACTAGAAGGTTCTTGAAGAATGCCGTATTTTTGGATGTGGCAGAGTGTAGATCTCGCGTGAACCGACGTTTCGGAAGAACATTTCGCCTTCAGCTTCACACTGCAGCCATCTGCTCACTCTGCTTCCTAGCTCGCGAACTTTTCTACCCTGAAGATGGAGGGGATACGTTCCTCCAAACTGTCGGTTCACACAAGATCTACACGGCGCCACATCCCAGAAGACGGTATTCTTCATAGTCACCGCCGTGAAAACCTCAAATCTCACATAGAAGGTTCTTGTTTCTAGAACAAGATGTGTTCCCATATCGGTCCCTTGCGTCTACTCTGACCTGTTCAGTGTCCCATTTAGCAACTGAAAAATTTAAGAACAGGCCCAATATTCGTCCTGATCAATAACATCAGTATTTCCTGAAATGTGTTTTGTTGTCAAGCAAAGCTGACAGGGTCTTTTACGTGTACGTATATACGTCAGAAAAACGCCGATTACTAAGCTTGTCCTTAAAACGTTTAAGCTTCAATTGAAGATCAAGCAAAAACAACAAACTCCGTGGTTTCAGTCCGCAAGCGAACTATACCTGCCGAGCGACTGCCGCTTGTCGGCGAAGTTAGTGCCAACTTTAGCGGATAGAGGGTGTCGCGTGGTCAGCTCAACGAAGATATTGTGTGAAAATTTGGCCTATAAAATGAGACCATTATAAATTTTTGTCACCAAAAATAAAATTGCTCAAATGGATGCAAAGAGTTAATTATGTACTGCCACATGAGAGAGTGACTTTCGACGGGGTTCTGGATTGGAGATTGGATTCATTCGCCACTTAGAGGTCGTAACAACAAATAACTACATATAATACTATCGCTATTTCCGCATTTTACAGTTCACTAGAGCACGCGGTCTAGTGTTCTCAGTCTGTTACTAGACTTTTCCTGGTACCAGATCCAACAATGGCTACTCGTGTGACTCCGGCCTCAAGACCTCTCTCAATGGTAGCTCCCTTCCAGCTGATTTTTGCTCCAAATAATTCTTCTCTTCAGAGACTGACTAAGCTCTAACCTTCATCCTTGCTTATAAAATCTCGGCACGTATCACGCAGAACACATCATTCCTCTGTTGCATGCGTATCCGTTGCAGCGGAAAGTGTTTACCGAGCCCTTCTCTAGCAGAGCCCATCTATTCTTACTTATCAAGGATCTGTTTCCTAGCAACGGACGTCGTTCCGTTGTATTTTGTGACCGATGCGTAGAAACAAATGTTTCAAAGCCGTTCACTAGCAATGGCTATTTCTCTGGCTCGACAGTTCTTGCTTTGAGCAAATATGCCACAATACGTACGAGGCATTGAGGATATAAGAAATTCATAATCACATTAGTCGTATAATCTTAAGGGAAAAATATCCTAGGAAAATGAGAGAATAATATTAAATGGATTATAAATAAACAGAAGAAGGGGAGGCACAATAGATCACTGTGGTCGCGGTGCAAGGGCCAAGAAGGTACATCCCTTATACATTCATAAATAAACAGGAAGTGAGAGTGTGGGTTGGTTTCAAGTTCCCTGAGAAATACAACTTCCTCATGAACATTCAGCTTCCATAAAAAATGAGGAATTTTTGGATCAGCTGAGCAACATTCGCTTACTCAGACACTCTCCGTATTATGGGTTAGTTACAAATCCATTTAGGAAGGATTGAGAATGCCATATTTACTCACAACAAATGAATCCAAAATAACTTTTTCAGGAGCCTTTATGGCATAGAAGGATGAAACGGAAAAATTACGTGCAAATTGGGGAAAGGTAGTATGCACGCCAAACGCGTTTCTTTTCCTTATATTCACGACTTTTCCTGGAAATCTGTCTTCCTTAAATTATTCAGCCCTCTCATTTTGATTGGAAATTCTCGAATATGGGAGTGACGGAAGGAGCGCGGGCAGAGTAAGCTTAAAGCATCATACATGTGCTAACTGGGGCCTGTATGACATAGCAAATTAGTCAGCACTGTCCTAAGCCAAGTCCTCCATGGAAACTAACGGGAACGGCAAAGGGTAAAGAAAGAACATTCCGAAGCAGCATTATCGATATAATCTCGCTTTCTCCTCTTTCGCCTTACAAGGAAGAGCAATATAATTTTCAGAAAGTTTAATAACCTTCAAATCTCTGAATCTCTTACCTCGAATATGATAAGTTCTGTAAACTTTGTTACCAATATTCGAGATTATAACACAAAATGAACTGCAGCTTGTTTGATGGTAACTATACCGTGGCCACCGCAAGAACCCTCCTGGAGAGTGAAGATTACGGCGCACAAGCCTTACCACTCTATGCCTGTTGTATTCACCAGTTCCTTTCAACCTACACCAAGCCCAAAATTCTTGTCGCTATGAGCCGTGCCATAGCTCAGGCGGTTAGTCGCCGGCTTCACACCGCGGCGGTGCGGGTTCGAGCTCAAGTCAAGTCATATCATCTCAGATTTGAGGTGGAGATGGTGGCGCTGTGGCAGGTTTTCTCCAAGTACTTCGGTATCCCCTACCAATTTTCATTTCACCAACTGCGCCGCATTCATCTTCATCCATCATCTGGGTTTGGTACAATAAGCCAAAGTGGCCGAAGTACCAAGTGGACTCAGTCTCACCCCACACAAAGAAACTTAAAAAGAAAAATTTGTCGCTCTACTGAGGCCGCGGAGGAAGGTCCATGGATCGACACCCTTCACATCTCCCTCCATCTGTTACTCTTCCTCATCCTGCTTACTCCCCTCTGTCCCCCTCCAGTTGTCTAGTTGCCGTTCCGTTTGCGAGAACGTGACAACCAGGGCCCAGATTCTGATGACATGTCATCTTTTTCTCCTTGTATCCTATGTGATGCTCTTGAATATACAAATCTCGGATATGAGCTGCTGGTTACAGAAGTGTAAATGTTATAGGCAATTTTTTGTCATGTTTTAACATTTTTAGGTTTAAGATCATTTTTTTCATTTTTGAGGTAATTTTTTCGACTTAAAGGTATTTCTTGTCATTTTTGGCCATTTTAGGGAATTTTTCTTCATATGTTTTCTGAAATGTGAATAACATGGAAGCGAAGTGTTCTTTCTTTTCTCCTTTAGGTCATTTTTCTGGCTTTCTTCGGTAATTTTATAGGTCATTTTTAAAATATTTTCAGGTCATCAAAATCCGGGCCCTGGTGATAACCTTTGCTAATGAGTGACGAACGCTTTGGGCTAGGTGACAGAGGGAAATTCGGGCGCTGTAATTCTCAACATTCATGGGACTTCTTTCCGTAGCTTGAGTATAGAACAGGCCATCATTAATAACATTCTGAAGAAGAGAATGGCTAGACGACAGGAGGGGAGTATAGGAAGCGTCACAGCTCGAGCTGAATGAGAGGCCTGAACATAACAGCAGTTATCCGGATATACTCGTAGTGTTTCTGCGGGTGGGGTAGACGATAAACACAGTCAGTCTCCATTTTCAGAACAGTGTTGAGAAGGCCCTATAGAAGTTACTTGAGTGAAGTACGTTTTGTAAAAAAAGATTTATTAAAATGTCCTACCGACTCCGTTGGGTCTTGATGCCGTTATCATATTATCTGAACTGCGGCTCCTACACAGATCAACCTGTGCAGTGACTGGTTGTCGGATGAAAAATGGCGGTTCGATTAACGACCGCAGTTTCGTCACCGCGTCCAGGAAGGCTCTCGGACCCGTGACATGGGTGGCGGGGTTAGGAATGCGTGTATCTGAACCTCTGCATCTTCAAACATATTCCTCGCGTAGCATAGAGAGCATAGAGAAATTATTATCTCTGCGTCTACTTGCTTCCCTTTCTGTCAGTTTAAAGAAACACAGGCCCCAGTATTGACACGCTATGTGGACATGGCTCGTTGCCTGTGTAGAAGTTTCCAGTAGCTTAGGAAGAGGTCATTTGGAAAATCATTACGGAGGTAGAAACTGGAGTCTCTTAATCGTAATGGTCTACATTCTGGAATATTCACTTGATTTTTCTATTTCACACAATGGTGCCATATTCATGTTAGTTACATATTCTGCAATAAGTACGTGATAAAAGCTCTTATATATGTTCTTTTATTTTCTGTTGTCATGACTTAAAGTCAATACGAAAGGGCCGATACACATACGAGTCTGGTTAGCGAGTCCGGCTCGGCGAGCTTGACTCGGGAGCCGGGATCGGATTAAATTCGCCACAAACGCATGAGCTGACTCCCAACTTTGCGACCCACACACGGACGAGTTTGGCTCTTTGGAACGCGAGCCGGACTCTTACATGTATGGGTCCCTTTACAGATCCGCGTGCATTTAGTTATTTCGCACTCTCTATGTACAGTTTAATTTACATTTTAACTACGAGTAATTTTCTAGAACTCTTCATAATAGTTTGACAGATACCTAATTTGCATGAAAATTAAAACGCATCTGGCCTCTGAATTATTTTAGTTCTTACAGTTTCTGCCGGGACACACGGATTTACTTACTATAACTGTTAGAACTTTCTTTTTGGAAGAGAGAACTGTAAGACAACGCATACAGAACAGGGAATAAGAATTACGTGCCTGTAAAATAAGAGATAAGCTGGTCACAGTGACCGCGCGCTCTATGACATGAACCGTCTTCGCCCGCTCGAACATTGAGGTCGTGAGTTCGAATCCCACTCGAGGCATGGATGTCTGTGTGAGTTCATTCTGTGTTTGTGCTGTTCTGTGTGTAGACAGCGCCCTCGCAACGGACTAATCCCCCGCCCAGGGAGTTCCACCGACTATGTATAGAATTAAGAACCTAAAAAGCGGCCAAGGACAAAGGTCTGTAGAGCCATACAAAGAAAAAAATAACAGTTTCTATCAGAGAGAGCATAAATCACAAGCCATGGACACAGAATAATACACCGAAATTAAGGAGCCATCATGAAATTTAGTGAGAAAAATGTTAAAGGATTTTGAAATTAGAACTAAAGATTTTATAAGTGCTAACCTGTGTAACAAAAATAATCTATAAACCAGACAGACATCAACGAAGTAGATGCTGATAATAACAACGAAAGGAACAATGTGTTTATAAATGTTAAATTTTAAACTAAGTGCAGTGTAACAGCAACAGCTGACATGAAAATCTGGATCTCGCAACACCTAGGAATTAGTCTCCCAAGTCAATGCAACAGAATTCTTCTCGAAAAGCTGATGGTAGCTGCGTTGGTCAGCAAATTGTCCACATTTTAAGAAACTTCAAAGCTCATAAGTGTATTCAGAAACACCTGCAACTTGACACTGTCTAGCGCCATTTGAATGCGTCACGTGCTTCTTCCTTTATTCCGTTTCCGTTACAACAGTATCTTCTCATCTAGGACTAGATCTGTCAAACCGTCTCTTCCGTTCAGACCTTATGACCATTATTCTGCATGTATTTCTTACTTCTATAGGTTAACCCCATCTCTTTCACTTCTATTTGAACACCTAATAATACGCCTTTGAGGAACAGTACAAATTTTGAAGTCCCTCAACATGCAAGTTTTCCTGCAACATCCTGTTACTTCCCTTTTCTTACGTGTTGATATTCACCTAACAAATATATTCTGAAGTATCCTCTAGCTGTGTTATTCCCTTAGGGTGAAAGACCAAGTATCATATCCATACAAAACAAGATACAAAACATTGTCAGTCTGTCAGTAATACTATTCCAGGGAAAATGAATCTATTATCCCAAAAATGAAGAAAATATATTACGTCTCAGTCCCCACTCAGGGACCATAACAAAAATGTTTTCTTCCTACTCAAGGGAAGGCTAATGGTCTCTTCCAGACAGATAAATGCAATTCTGTTAACATCCTGATATCGTCAGTGACGTCCTAAATATAAATTTGGTGTAAAATGCAAGACAGGTTTATGCGAGTCATAAGAATTGCAACAGATCTGGCAGAAAAGGTCTGTGTATGGGCGAAGCAATTACTCCAAGTCTCAATCACTAATGCTGATATCCGGGTAGGCCTAAACAAACCCGATGATTTCTATAAAATCCCCAAAGAAGTTCTTCTCCTCAGTCGAATCTGTAATATAGGACAGACACGTGGCAACGTCTGCGTTTATTTCGCTCTGACTTTGCCTTTAGGTCGGTTTTGTTGTACCAAGACGACTGTAATATCAATCACTGTCAGGCAGCTGTGTTAACGAGCCCGCAAAACATCTGTCACTCAAATGTGGTAGGGGCAAACAGCGCCTTTTATACCCTGGTTTAGATAATTTCAATCCCAAATTACTCTTACTGTAGCTTCTGTCAACGAAACTTGTTATGTAGCGGTCAGTGCTGTTTTCAGCATCTGTGAGATCTCTGATCGAACCTTGGTTTGAAAGAATGCCGCCTTCTTGGATGTGGAACCCTGTAGATATTGTGTAAACCGACGTTTCGGAGGAACGTATCGGCTCCATCTTCAAGGTATAAAAATCCGCAAGCGAGGAACCAGCGTGAACAGGTGGCTGCAGACTGTCGGTTTACACAATCTCTAGACTTGGCCACATCCCAGAAGACGGCATTCTTCATAGTCACCGCCGTGAAAACCTCTAATCTTGGTTTGGAAATAGTAATGTCGATTGAGAGTTCCTCAGTCCTTGGACCAGGACAGAATTTGAAATCAAACCAAGACCTCAGCCTCCAACTCCTCTCGTCATCCAATGTTACACAGCCTCAGAGGTCAGTGCCGTGTCCCATGATTAACAATGAGATAGGAGTGTCCACATCAGCATTATGTGTCCACAGGTGTTTTGTTGTTTGGCAGCCTGATAGTACATAATTTACCACACTGCGGCGACACGGTGATAAATAACAGAATTCATATCTGGCGTCAAATAATTTTGAACTTTCGATACCTGTTAGAGGGTAGCAGGAACATATGTACCGCCTCTGTGGTCTAGTGGTCTGTTCTTGGCTACTGATCCGCAGGTCCGGGTTCGATTCTCGGCGCTACGAGATTTTCTCAGAAGTATTGGGTCTGGAACGGGGTCAACTCATCAGCGTGAAGATAACTGAAGAGCTATTTCAACGAAATAGCGGCTCCGATCTAGAAAACTGAAATTAACGGCCGTGGGGATTAGTTGCACTGACCACGCGACACCCTCTATCCGCTAAAGTTGGTGCTAACTTCGCCGACAAGCGGCGGTCGCTCGGTCGGTATAGTTCGCTTGCGTACTAAAACCACGGAGTTTGTTTTAGCGGGAACATATGTAAGATTAGCACAGTAAATAAACATTTTTTGTTATTTGTGTACAGTTCATTTTATGCTGAGCTAGACGCTTTCTCTAGTCTCCGACTTGTACGAGACATGAATAATGTGTGTCCGTGGTACGCTTTAGAGCAGAGTTGAAGGCGACACGTTCCAGCTGCTTCTTTACATATGTTCTCCAAGTGTAATGTCGTGCTGAAATTCTACGAGTTCTGAATGTCATTCAGAACAAGTTTGTATTGTATCATAGTGCAGTGCCATACGGCGCAACAAAACAGTTGTGGTAAGTTATGCTGTACGTACCTTGTGAGCTCTTCATTCTACAGTAACTGAAGGGATACGCAAAAGCATTTAGCATCAGCACATCAACTATTAAAGATGGGTGGGATCATGTATGGCGGTTATGAATGACAAGAAAAAATGCAGCTGAACCTAAACTAAGATAATTTCCCAGCACTGGCCTGAAGGTACTGGGCAAAAGAAAACAGGAAAGAAGTAGTTCTGAGAAGAATTTATGATATCGGTGCATTCCTTTCAATGCTACATTCTACACGTTTGGAGGAACTGTATATCATTATACAAATTAATTATCTATTTTTCTGCACTGTTTCCGCCCGCGTTACGTTTCAGAAAATCGCAGACTATCACAAAGCCAAGAAGAGCTCAAGAAGAAATTTAACGTAAAGAATTTCTAGGTGTTTATAAATGAAGAGTTATCCTTGTAGATAAATACATGATTAAACATTGTACTGTGAAGGAATTTTGGGGAGTGGGATATAGCTTCATCATTCTAAATCTCGGTAACAGATGAAAGTGAGGGTCAGCTTCACGCCTCTTACGCTTTACCCCTGGCAATGAGTTTTAATCAGTGGCGAAAAATTATTCAGAAATTTCTTACCAGTATTGCGCTTGGTATTGTCCATGGTCTGGGGATTTTTAACTGCATATGAGAAGTTTCCTGTTAGCACGGATAGCGCAGTCGCTATAACAACTGGCTACGGGCTGGACGGCAGAGAGGTCGGAGTTCCAGTCCCGGTGGGGCAACATTTTTCTCTTCTCCACAACGTCCAGACGGGCTCTGATCCCACCCAGCCTCCTATTCGATGGGTACCGGGGACTCTTTCCCCAGGGAAAAAGCTGCTGGGGAGTTAAACTGGCCACTCATCTCCAACTAGTGCCGAGGTCAAAAATAGATCTATACAATCACTCCCCCATATTTATTCACGGCGCAGTGCTTAATTAGTTACGCACAGGGACGTTTCGAGACAGAGCCTGGTTGGCTCATTATCGTGTTCCTTTTACATTTTTTCTGAATGCTGATGGCGACGATTCGGATTGACGTGGAATTTATTTGGCATAAGGTCAGGATGCTGCCGATCTGAAATAAAAACTGTCTTCGCTCGCTCGAACGCTGCGGTCGTGGGTTCGAATCTCACTCAATGCATAGGTGTCTGTGTGCGTTAATCTGTATTTGTATTGTTCTGTGTGTAGGTAGAGGCCTTGCGAAGGGCTGATCACTAGTCCAAGGAGTCGTACCGACTATGTATAGCCCATGGTCCAACAAAGGGCTGCAGAGCCTTAGAGAGATAGGTTAGGATGATCACAAACGTTAAGAGGAGCAGTTCCAACCACGGCACACTGGGAACGGCAGTTGTGTGCAGTGTCACAATAATCACAGGTGCAACTTCTGGAACACAGCTTCAGGATAAGAAGAGTTCCAGACAAATTCACAGAGCTGATAAATGGAAACTAACGATGTTAGTGGCTTCCGAGCACAAATTTGCATCCAGAGTTTCATTTCCCGTCACGGTTTCGATTGAACAAGCATTACAAGCGCTGAAACAAGTGATACACGTTTGCTGTCGTGTTCATTTCGTTCTAGGCAGATGGAGTTATCTCGTCCCGTCCCACCTTCAAGCGTGTCTGTCAGTACCACATCATGTTAATTTAGGTGTTCCATAATCAGGTGAAGGATGATGACATGGGCGTGACAACTATAACCTGTGAGGGGCATAAGAAATCTATACAAATTTCAGTCGGAAATCCTGAAGGCAAGAGGAAATATGAAACCTGGGCGTAGACGGGAAAGTATAAAAATGAAAATAAATAGGATGTGAGAGAGTGAACAGGGTTCATCTGGCTCAGAAAAAGAGGCTGGTACCAGATTTTCGTGAACGTGGTAATAAATCTTCAGTGTTCCTTATTAGATTAATTTTAATTTATGTACAACGACAAATCGTGCATGCATTTTGATGAAAATAATATTAAACAACCAAGTGATTCGTTTTATGCTCCAGTATAATTATAATACAACTATTTAAACTCGTTGTGATCATGACTACTCGTTCATGCGGCAACGAGAATTTCAGTGTAGAGTAACAGCCCGAGTGTGACATATAGTGATAAGGGACAATATATGTGACACTACAGTCCATTCGCGGAGACGAGAGAGTCCTCGTAAACAAATGCACGCGGTATCTCCTTCGTTCTATGAATGAAATCATGCAGCGATCACGTGATGCGTGTCCCGTTGCAGGGGCGTCCAAAGTTCACTCTTCCGTCTGAATGCAGTTAACGTGCGTCCGAATGCAGTGAGTACACTGAAGTAACTGTGCGCTTTGTCCACTCCTTGTTGTCAACTGTGGCGACGCGGGGCTTGCTATGTTTACGCTGACTGTCTCGTCTCCGCGAATGGACTATAGCTCCGTTTTCTCCTGCACAGTTG
Source organism: Cryptotermes secundus (assembly GCF_002891405.2). Taxonomy (NCBI): domain Eukaryota; kingdom Metazoa; phylum Arthropoda; class Insecta; order Blattodea; family Kalotermitidae; genus Cryptotermes; species Cryptotermes secundus. The sequence goes on along the minus strand of NW_019727396.1, from coordinate 506,109 downwards.
GGATTCAAAAGTCGGAGATGCCTGGAGAAAGACCATTTGGAAGACCTAGGGGCAGGTAGGGGGAAAATTGGTATTATCTAGGAGGGAGAAGATGTACAGACATGGACTGGATTCGTATGGCTCATAATATGATCCAGTGAAGTTTAAGAACATAATGTAACGGATTTGATCAACGCGTTGCCAGGCAACAGCTCTGTAAACACGGTTCAACACGCAACAACAGAGGGAGCTGTATTTTCTGTAGATCTGACCGAAGCGCCAATGGACTGGCTGGATAGCGATCACGTGATATATTTACTGTAGCTCCATGTCAGTTCTGTGGCTATATAAAAAAGAGTGACAGAATTCGTTCAAGGCAGTTATGACTTACGAGTACGAGGTAAGAGTCACGATTAGTAGCAACAGAAGCACGCAAACAAGAGTAAGCTGGAGGACTGCAGCAAGTAAGCAGTAAGATTGAGGAGTACAAAGGAGTACAAACAGTCAGCCTGTGAAGATTTAACGTGTGATTCGAAGACTTAATGTATACTACAGTTCAGGCGTGCTGGGAATGTGCGAATTAGGGAGACTTTTATAGTTCCTGTGTTATAAATCCGCGAAGACTAATGGAGAGAGACTGAAGAGATTAGGGTGGAGTGCTTTTTAGTGTTAAAATCAGTAGCAGTGTTATAATTATTTGCATTTACGACCTGTAAGTGGTTAATTAATCCAATTAACTATCCGAACCCCGTCTTTATTCACGGACACACGTGACAATAGTAATGAATCTTCCAGCGGCGAGTTTCTTGACCAGCTGAGAGAGTGTCGCTTTCTCAGGGAAGATTCCGCTTGGTGGATTTAGTCTAGAGATGCTAGCGCAACTACTGCGACCCACTCTGCTGATCAAATTGCGAGTGTTTCGTTATTTGCAATATGCAAACATGACATCGTTTTTCCCCTCTCCTTCGCCGTCTGTATCATTATTATGATCATCATTATCACCATCAGCTTTTACCTCATCTTAATTATGATATTGATTATCGTATTACTCCTCCAGTTTTCTGATTATAAGTCACACAAACTGATCGGATTTCGAACTAATTATATGACTGAGAAATCATGAGGCATTTGGTAGAGTCTCTTAGACGGCGTTTCGACCAATCATGAAGGTAAACAAGGTAAACAAATTTCACTAATAAAAATCGTTTATTTCCTTTTGCACAGGTTTCTAGCCCTACTATTATTGTTACTGTTTTACTTTAATTTATTTTTCTTTGTGAAGAACCTATGACTGACTTACAGATTCTGTGTACGATGAGGCTGTTGATACATAAAATATTCGATCCGTCGCCATGTTTGTAACCGTTTGCTTATACACAGTATTCACATATAACATGTGGGTGCATGGAAGCTCTAACTTCATACCAAATACCATATGTCATGTGTAGTCGCAGTGGTTCATTAGTTAGAGCCATGCAGCAAAAGCAAATGAGAACTTGTTCACGCCCGTGATGCTATTTTAAAATATACAATAAACATACCTTAACAAAGTGTTGCTTGTATTTCCGAGATTTCCTGCCATATACCGACTGAGGAAGCTACGTCCCGTGGCTTTTCCCTCGCTCCCACTTCATGCGTTCGTGTGTCCGCAGTGTCATTTACCAGGGCCCGGATTTTGATGACATGTCATCTTTTTTTCCTTGTATCCTATGCGATGCTCTTAAATATATAAATCTCGGATATGAGCTGATGATTACAGAAATGTAAATTTTATAGGTAATTTTTTGTCATTTTTTGACATATTTAGGTTTAACGTCATTTTTTCATTTTGGGGGTAATTTTTTGGTAAATTTTTGGACTTTTAAGGGTATTTCTTGTCATTTTTGGCCATTTTAGGGAATTTTTCTTCATATGTTTTCTGAAATGTGAATAACATGGAAGCGAAGTGTTCTTTCTTTTCTCCTTTAGGTCATTTTTCTGGATTTTTTGGTCATTTTATAGGTCATTTTTAAAATACTTTCAGGTCATCAAAATCCGGGGCCTGCATATTACCTTTTTTGGGTCATATTTTAGGCAATTTTTCTGGATTTTCTCGGTAATTTTTTAAATAGTTTCAGGTCATCAAAATCCTGGCCCTGGTCCTAATCACTGAAAGCAATTAAAGCGCGCGGTTTTTTCTGGGCCTCAGTGACATAACATTCATGCCAAATTTCTTGACGATCGATCAGGCGATCCAGAATATCAATGGTGACACACAGAGAGCATACCGATCTCATACACTTACTTTCCTTTCCTTAAGGAAGGATAGTAAACTGAAAATTCCGGATGTATAGAGTTTCGTTTATCCACTCCTCTAGAGGTTCAGATCGCACTGTCACATGACTGAGTGACTATAGAAGGGGGTTGGATTAGTAATTGGATTTACTGAACACTTACACAACGTATCTGCAAATAATGAGTCTCTCACAGAGTTACACACTCCAAAGATCACTGTAACTACAGCACACAGAAAGTCTTCTCAGTTTTCACTAGCTGTTGCTTGGTAACGGCTTTCATTGGCGGACGTTCCCCTTCTTCTGGATTCGCGAACTGTCCACGGCCTCAGATATCAGCTTCTCACTTCTCACAACTGCAAGGTCTACATGGTTATGGGGAATGCCTTTTTCCCGGGAAGCGGTCAGTCTGATAGAAGTGATAACTGAGCAACTAGTCCTCGTTATATAATAACTGCACGGAAAATGTCTCTTCCATTATTGCCTGTTCTCTCGTTGCCGGGGAAACGTGTCCACAGAGCGGTTCCCCAAGCATAGGCTGTAGTACTGTCGTCTGCTTACACAGCTGTTGCTTGGCATTGGTTCTACATCTAACAGTATTGTAGCATGTAGATCCGTTGCTGGGCAACGACGGCGAAATAAACAAATATACAAGAGTTGTTGCAAAGTAATGACTTCGCAAATAAACATGTTCACACAGAAGCGATTGAACTACAAGAATGAGGAGTTATTTTCTCTGAGATCTGTGCCGAGATGTTATAAGCGGGACAAGTTTGGAGCTGCAGTTAGTCAGTCGGTAAAGACCAGTGTAGAAGGTTGGTGTGAGATGGCCGCCATTCTGGGAGTTAGTTAGTTAGAGCAATGAGTTAGTTGTGGGATATTCGACAGCCGGTAAGGAAGTTAGCAGAGAGCATTATCAGGATCCGTTATCAGGAAACGACTAGTGAAGACATAGAAGACTTAATATGTGCTACGGTTATAGTGATCTTTAGACCATGTAAACCAGTGAGGCTGTTACAGTTACTTGTAGCTACGAGTTGTATGTATAAGTGGCAAATACAGTCTGCGCCAAAAATTACAGTAGTTTAATGACAAAACGTCCTATTGATACCACTGTCTATTCATGTGAAGGCCCCTTGCACGACAGAACCTTCTCAGATCCTGAAGAAATGGTCCGATCACCATGTTCCTGTAGCGTTCTTGGGTGACGGTAAGAGCATTGCCTTCCTCATCCCCAATGAAATAGGGGCCCAATATACCGTGTGCTGAGACAGCACACCATATCGTCACACGTGTACTGTGTAGCGGTTTCTGGACGGTAGCATCTGGTCGCTCAAAACCAAGGAAGCGAGTTGCCTGGCGACCACTTCCGTATGAGCGGAAATAACACTCAACTATGAATACTTTTTCCTCCGTCGAGGGACCCATTTCCAACAACTGCACAACACAGCGTCCTTTTCACTACTGGGAACACGTGCGGCTGGAGCTATGATTGAATTGAATCACGAATCCAAACCCCGTCTATAGACCCCCTAACACCTGACAATATATTTGTAGAGAATTTCTATTTTTAATGTAATAGCGGCAGCGTAGTTGGTTGAGGCACTATGCTACAAGCCTGAAAGTCGCAGAATCGAACCCCGATGATGTGGATTTTTCAATTTGCCTAATCCTTCCAGCCGCACTATGGACCTGAGGTCGACTCAGCTTCTAACAGAAATGAGTACCAGAAATATTCTTGGGGGTAAAGGGCGGCCGGCGCGTAAGACTGACAACCTCACCGCCATCTATAGGCTGATTATCTAGAAAATGTGGGTACCTCAACACCTCACAACCCTCTTACGAGACACTTAGTATAAGGTCTTCTCATGTGGAAACCAGCGAGGGTGTTACAGTTATGTGAAGTCACGAGTCATGTGTTAAAGTTATCAATAAATCCAATTACCAATCCAAACCCCGTGTATAGTCACAACCCTGCACGTGGCAATATGATGACTGATGAATGAAGAATTGAAAGGGCTGATGTATGATGTAATTTCCAGTACTATCCCTACATTAGCCTTAGGATCGTTGGTGTCTCGAATGAGATTATAATCGGACACCTCTCGAATACTGAGCCAACTTGCTCGGTGCCACTTATAATTATGTGGCTGTAATGAGACAAGTAGCAGGGCTAAGTGGGCGAGATCTGCGTAAGCCCGTCCTGGCAATTGCTGGGTGTAAGCATCAACTAACGTCAAAACAGTTTCCGTGGCCAAGGGGAGAAGGCGTCCGTGGTTAGAGATACAATACTTGCTTGTCATGTAGTCATCTCTCTTTACCTTGACGTGCCCATAAATTAGATAGGGGCATCAACAGATGCGACCAAGAACTCCTGAAAACGATTACTAACCACAAGTTTCACGGTTCATTTCGCGGTGTTGTCGGTATGGACGGTACATAGTCTCGAATGTTAGAACGATGTATGGACGATGAATTGGAAAATACATGGAAGGAGGTGTCTGTGGCCTAACAGAGGTATTATTTCGGAATTTTCTAGAAGAACCGGAGAAAACAATGGAAGAACTCAGTCTGGATAGCGAGCGCTCCGGCCATGATTGGAACCGAGCACTTCCCGAACACAGATCTAGAGCATTACCGGTACACTAACCTGTTAACAGAGGTAAAAGGTAAAATTGTCCCTATGCTTAATTAACTGAGCACTATACCATGAAGACATGTTGGAGGGGGGGGGAGTTGACGTATTGCTCCACTATTCTTGACCTCGGCGCTGGATGGAGGTGAGTGGAGAGCTTCACGTCCCATCCGCTTTATCCCCAGATACCCATTGGACAGGAGAATAGTTGGGCCCCATACCAGGCTTGGACTTTGTGGAGAATAATCTTGCCCCTTCCCGGGATCGAACGCCGGTCGTTCAGGTATTCTGACTTACCTATCCCGCCTAACCCGTTAGGTTGCTAAAGTCAAGGAAACAATGAGATAGCCGTGTGTTCAGTGAAATGATTGAGCCATTTAATGACGTTAGCTGTTTAAGTTACAGTCGACTAGTAGGGCGATCAGTAAAGGGGCTACAAAATGATCAGGGGAAAACATGAGCCGGGAGTGGAGGCTTCCGGATCGAAATTTGAAGGTGGAACTTCCGATGTACGAATGAGAAGTTGCCAAATATCTGACTGCAGATTTCCGTTAATTAAACGTAGCTTCGCAAATTAGACCGCATTTGTTTTCGGAGACTGGGTTTCGGAGCCGCAAGTTAAACGCAATAAAGTCTAAAGTCAGGGCAAGAGAAATTAAAGAACTATGTTCTGTTCAGGTTATTTGTTCGTTTACAGCTTTTTAAAAAATTCAGACTGATTTGAAACTGCAATTAAACACGAAACGACTACATGCATGTCGACTGGTACAAAAAGCAGAGAGCCTGTTTCATTATATCTAGTGATGTGGGTGTGGCCATCATTCGATAACATCTGCGGATTGCGTACTGTATGGTTTCACTAACATAACCGTACAAAGTTTCGATGCACTGATGCGTATGTAGGTTGGTGGGTGGGTGGAGAGATAGAAGAGTGCGTATTTACGTGGGTATGTGGTTGGATGGATGTAGTAAGTAGGCGGGTATGGCTGCATACATGTATTTATTTTTTATTTATAAATCTATTTATTTATGTACGATGTTGTGGATGCATAGAGAAGGAAGGAAGAGAAGGAATGAAAGAAAGAAGGAGGGAATGGATGGATGGATAGGTTGATGGGCGTTTGGGTGTGTGGGAGGATGGACGAGTGGTTAGATTAGTGGATGGGTTGATTAATAGTTGAACACACGGTTGAATACATGGAATAGCAAATAGTTAGGTGTACAGTTCGCTGGATGACTGAAAGGTTGGATGCACGGTAGGACATATGGATGAACCGTTACGTGGGGATTCCTTTATGACCTGCACACGAAGCCAATTACTATATAACTGATTCCATAGAGCAGAGTTCTCCTTTAGAATCTGACAGTCGGTGAACTGTTCCATAAATTCCTTGAATTTCTGTGCTACCCGAAGGTTTATTCCCGTTTTAACAGGGCTCCGTCATTGGGCCCTACAAAGAATTTTAGTTGCGTCTAGTTCACACCTTCACATTCTTTCAATGTGAAGACCCACTTTATAATTATACTCATTTTGCCAGAATTATCCGGGTGGACTCCTGATGGAGAGATTTTCCAATGAACATTCCTTAGCTATTTCCCGTCTCTTCCCTCTAAATCACATCATGTTGAAACTCCTATGAACTTTCCTTTGCTGAAGTCGTTCCAAAAATTTCAATCGAGTTCAAGACATGTTCTACTAATTTAATAAGCTCTGTTTTAAGGTGTACGACTCCCGCCTAACAACCGAGCGGAGAACCACCCCTTGTCGGCTGTCCGTGACTGATAATTTAAAGCATTCGCGAGATTACCCTCCATTTTCTGCATTTAAGGCGTAACTTTCCAGCCTTTCTCTGGTTTCTTGCCGTCTACTTACATGCTTTTTTGTCAATTTCGTCTGCGATTTCAGCAATAGACATTACAGAAAGAAGTATTATTGTAAATGTGAGCTTATAACTTCATTAGCATCACGGGAAGATACACCTACTGCGACTCCAAATCCAATTAATTTTCTATATACGACACCTGAATCAAAAAGTTCGCCATTAATAACTGTCTAACCTTTTGAACAGTAACCGCATTTTTAGCACAGATTGATTAATGGCCGACGGGGTGGCTTCGATTTCATAACAAAATGGCAGCGACAGATATTTTACAGGAATTTTTAATTTAATTTTATAAGATAAGAGTTGTTGGATCCGATAGTCGCGTGTTTGACGGTGTACGACGTTTAAGGCAACATGCAGACAAGTATCGCGGTTTCGAAACCCATTCGATGTTATAAGTCTTGGTCCCGTGTTAATTTCTCAATGCACCCAATCCCTACTCAAGAACGCGTCTATGAACCATTCATTATTAATTATTAATAATTATTTCCAAGCTTCAAGATGTAAAAGGATTTCAATGTAAAAGTTACAGAACGATTGCTGTATCATGTTCGTTTCTACTTCTTTGTTCGTGAGTGTACTACCTACACTTCAATATCTCAAGTGCTATATGTACCGCCCATCAAATCCTCCTTGATCTAACCATCGCAATGACTTTATTGAGATCTACGATGCTATGATAGGTGCGTCCCTTGTCACCACGGCATGGCGCGTCCTCAGGTTGCTGATGGTGAAGACGGCCTTCAGACATGGAGGGTAGATGCGAATAAACAGTCGCGGACAGCCGACAAGGAGTGGTCCTCCAGCTTTGGGGTTGATAATGAGGCTAAAAAATTCTCACCGTAAAAAAGAAGTTACGAAAATTCTCAAGAAGCCTCGGACCTGGACGGATTCCATTCATAAACTTCCTAAGAGAAAGAAAATGGTTATCAGGTTTGGTACTTGGTATGTTAGAAGTATGTATAGGGCAGATTCGCTCAGGGCAGTGGCAGAAGAAATATCAAAATATAAGTTAGATTTAGTGGGGGTACAGGAGGTCAGATGGGGCAGGGTTCCTATGGAAGGGGGAATGAGAACACGAATTAGGTACAGGTTTCTTTGTACATAAGAGACTCATATCAGCAGTTAAAAGGATAGTTTGTTAGTGATAGGATGTCATACATAATATTAAGAGGTCGCTGGTGTGATACCATCGTTCTCAATGTNGGCGTTATATCCCAGATGGTAGAACTAATAATAATAATAATAATAATAATAATAATAATAATAATGGAGTTAGAGTAATAAATTTTGCCACATCAAAAAACCTTACTGTCAAAATACAATGTTCCCACATCGTAACATTCATAAATTTACTTTTACATTTCCTGATGAAAAGACCTGCAACCAAATTGACCATATTTTGATAGATCGGAGACGGCATTCTAGTATACTTGATGTCGTATCACTCAGGGCACAAGATTGTGATACTGACAACTACCTGGTGGCGGTTATAGATAGGGAGAGACTGGCAGTGAGTAAACAAACAAAACACAGAGTTCATATGGAGAGGTTCAATCTCAAGAAACTGAAAGAGGTAGAGGATAAAGAACAGTATTGTGTTGAAATCTCAAATAGGTTCACAGCTTTGAAAAATCTGGACACTGAGGTGGATGTTAATAAACTTCGGAAACTATTAGAGAGAATGTAAATATGTCTGTCAAAGAGAGTCTAGGTTATTATGAACTGAAAAAGCATAATTCATGGTAAGATGAAGGATGCCCCAAAATTATTAGATCAAAGAAAAGAAACCAAACTGCAATGGTTACAAGATCCAAGCGAAATAAAAAGGTACAATCTGAACAATATAAGACGCGAAACCAGCACACATTTCAGGAACAAAAAGAGGGAATATCTGAAAGACAAAATTGATGAGCTTGCAATGAACAGTAAGAGCAAGAACATTAGAGACCTGTATAGAGGAACAATTGACTTTAAGAGGGGTTACTAACTTAGAAGTAACTTAGTGAAGGATGAGAATGGTGATCTGCTTGCAGATTCCCACAACATTTTGAATAGGTGGAGGAACTACTTCTATCAGTTATTAAATGCACATAGGGCCAGTGATGTTAGGGAGATAGAAATCCATACAGTTGAGCCGTTAGTACCTGATCCTGGCCCTTTTGAGTTTGAAAGTGCTATTGCAAAATTGAAATGGTATAAATAACTAGGTAACTAAATAACTAGATGAAATTCCGGCAGAACTTACTCAAGCAGGAGGTGAAATATTATGTTCTAAGATCCATAAGATAATTAATTCTATTTGGAATAAGGGAAACATGCCTACTGCATAACAAAATGTTCTCACCAGAACGGACGAAGCCTACTTTCCTGTTGCACAGACTTCCCAATACTACAAATTTTATATCTTGGATTTTATATTTAATATAAATATATAAACCTGTTTAGGTACAGAGACAATATATGCGTTTAATCTGTCCGATAATTCATAAATATTGTGTACTGTCATAATTTTTACAATCGTTTACATAAAGCAAACAAGCCATTTCATAGACCGTTTCTAGGAATGTTCATATTCATAAGCCAGTTGATACCCACAGCTTCGATGGCTCAGGAGTTACCAATTCCAAACTGAATACTAAATGAAAACGTGAAACGACCGCCTTTCGTTGTCAAGCACCCTACGGGGAGGAAAAATTGCACACAGTTAAGTATGTGCTACAGCTACTCGTATTGTGTACTACGTGCGCGTCATTTCAAGACCATATATTTAGCGGCGCTAGTGTCGCTTTCACCTCACAAGTTCGTGCGTCCGCCATGCTGTTATTACTCACTGCAGTAAGTAAATGGCGTGAAATCCGTTTCAAATTTCATTACAGTCAGCCATCTGGAACAAAAGCGGAAAGGGCGCAGACACAGAGAGACGGGTGATCTTACAAGCCTGCGTTTCCTCCAGAAAGGAAAGCAGAGTAGAACACATATGCTGCTACGGAAAGCCGCGTATCAATTTATGTTAAACGTAAACATCTTAGGAGTTGCAGCCGATTTTTCTTGAATAGATTAACATCGCTCAGGTGTTCGCGAATTTCCCCCGTTTTATGGGCCCAAATGTTGTTCACTGCATAGCATGCAATGCCATAGAATTTCAGTCAATACACACACAAACACATACTTATATTTCTTATTTTTGATCAATTTTGATACAGCTCTTCCACCTACAGCTAGGTCTTCCAAGTAGCTTATTCTCTTGAGGTTTACCGACTAAACTTTTGTACATAATATTCATGCTACATTCGTTACATATATAACCTTAATAATACCTGTTGTATAGCAAAAATTTCGAAACACATCACTATGAAATTTCCTGTCCTTAATAATATGGCGTGTCGCCTAAAAGCCGGAACAACTGAATGAGATCAAAGTTGATTTCCTAGGCAAAGAGCATTGACAAAGCACGTTCCCTCGAAAAGGGCTTACCAGGGGACCAGCATACATGCATTTCCATGGAAACACGCTGCTGGACACATAAATTATGGCGGAACTGGAGGGTTTGCCATGGTAACGCGTATATTAGCAGGAGGTTACCACGAAAATTAAATACTAAACTGTTCGGGACGGTGTCTGCTATTGGGTACGCGAAGAACCTACCTCAGGGAGATTACACCAGATATAACCAGATCAGAACTGAAGTGAGATCAGAGAAGAGAAGACCGGAGCGGCGAAAAGACCAAACCAGAGTTCAGATCAGTGACGATGGACTAGTCAGGTCGCATCATCGGGGAGAAGTTATGTCAGAGTGGTTGTAGTTGTAATTGTAAACAAGTTACCCAATAAACAGCTTCGTCTAAGCCGGTATCCACAATTATTTGTCACGGAACCCCGGACACGTGACAATAATATTGTATTCCAACGTTATTTTGTGGTTTGAACTATTTACTGTATGTTCCGTGAACACAATTATTGTATGAATTGAAGATACTGTGTTTTTTACTCTACACCAAGTTTTGGAAATTTATGGTCATCGTCAAGTAAATCATTTTACATTCACACACCCTCTTGTCGAGTTACTTCTTCCCCAAAATTCGCCAATGTTTACATATTAGGGGGAGCGTCATATAGTTTATTTATAGAATTGATGCCAGCTATAGTTCATATGCAAATATAAAATATATTATGTAAGATTTGAGGCTTTCACGGTGGTGACTATGAAGAAAGCAGTCTTCTGGGATTTGGCACCGTGTATATGTGGTGTTGCAGATTTCTTATATTTTTTCTTCTACCCTGAAGATGGAGGCGATACGTTCCTCCGAAACGTCGGTTAACACCACATATACACGGTGCCAAATCCAAGAAGACTGCTTTCTTCATAAAATATATTAGGTTAAATTTAATTTAATTTTTAAATGAAGTTAAATTAAAAACTAAATTAAAATCGATTAATTATTATTATCAATTAAATCTCCTCTTCTTGTAGTTTACAAATGTTGTTGGTTCTTTCTTCACGCATAAATGATCTCCTTTCATATCAAAAGATACTCGTAATTTCGCATGTTAACATACTTATATATTAATAAAACTTCGGTAGTTGTTGTTGCTGTTGAATCACAATAGAACGAGGCCTTCACTTGTGTCATCGCGCGCTGGTTTTGACACCTGATAGCATTTGTCTATGTGTATTTGTTTCCTCATATATTAAAACTTGTTGCGAATGGATTTATATCTTGGATGAGTGACTGATAGGGACTGAAAAATATAGGGGAAAAAATCAGAAAACTTAAAGTTAAAAAGTAAAGCTATCCCTGTAACTGGCCGTGGAGGCCCATGGGATTTTGAGACGTCGAGATTCCCACATTTTCTCTAGACAGTGGGCTCACAAATGGAGGTGAGGGTGTCAGCCTTACGCTCCAGCTGCCCTTTACCCCCTCCCAAGAAAATTTCTGGTACTCATTTCTGTTAGACGCCGAGTAGAACCCAGGGCCATAGTGCGGCTGAAGGATTAGGTCAAATGAAAAATTCTACCTCATCGGGAATCGAACCTGCGTTCTTCCGTCTTGTAACACAGTGCCTCAACCAACTATGCTACCGCGAGACCCCGAAAACTTAGAGTGTGAATGTAAAATAATTTACCTCTGCTGGCTATAAAAATCCGGAACATGCAGTAAATTAAATAACAGCATAAATTTATTCATTTTATACAGGAACTGTGTTGACTGAACCTATAATAAATTTCTTTCTCCTCTTTCTCTGATTCAGGTATTCTCCACAAGAGGCGCTATAGGTCTGAATAGATACCACTGTTTTCGTCACACGAATATAAATGCATAATTACAGTTATATATCGCACAGACACAGTAGCTTGGTGCATTTGCGTACAAACAGGAAGCAAGGATGTTGTTATCTGCCAAGGAAAATATCTACCCTTACGTCTGGACAGCATTCTTGTTCACCTTAAAGCAGCTACTAGAGTGAATTTCGATATTGTCACGTGTGTGGAGTGAATATAGATGGGGTTTTGATTTGTAATTTGATGCACTGAACTCTTACAGATTCGTGACTACAAGTAATTCTAACCGTTTCACTAATTCACGCACTTTACAATTCACTAGCGCACACACATAAGTCTCGTCAGCCTGTTTTGTCTGGTATCGCTTTCAATGCCGGGCGTTCCCCTTCCTCTGGGTCCCCGAACTGTCACTGGCTTCCGCTACAGCACCTCTCGACTAATTATCTAACTAACTAACTAACTAACTAACTAACTAAGCGGCCTCCGTAGTCTAGAGGTAACGTTCCCACCTCATGAATCGTGGTACGCGGGTTCAAATACCCGGCGGAGGTCGTCGAACTTTTAAGGGCGGAAAAATTCAGGGAACAAGTCCTCCGGGAGGGACTTTAAGCTGTGTGTCCCGTGTCGTAACTTTACGGCACGTAAAATAATCTCATATCCCCAAAGGGAATCACTGAGCGAAATTCCAGGACGTTTCCCGCCCAACAATAGTCTCTAAGGCCTCTGATAGATGGGGGAAGCATTATAGACACCGCAGGTGGCCGAACTCGCTTGCTCGGCGGGACTGATGGTACGCACCATTTATCGGTACGGTAAAGAGACTGGTAGAATATCATAGAGGGAAGCACAATAGATCAAACTGGTCGCGGTGCATGGGGAAACCCACCCTCTCTAACTAACTAACTGTCTGTCGGTCGGTTTATCGGTTAAATTGCTGCAGTCTTCGCCAGCACTGACATTCCTGGCCTCAGTTTCCTTGGGATCCTTGACCAAGATTTTTATTCTCTTATAAACATGTACATCTTTCGAAATGGGGCCTCCTCTTCTACAAGGAGGAGTCGGTAAGTATGCGCTAAGTTTTTTGCACCGTTATTTTCAGCACGAGCATATCCGCGCTGTCGCGGCGTCCAAGCCACTATGGACTCTGTGTAACCATTGTCACTGCACTATACTAAGTAACATTTATACAAAAATACTGAGATTTCATGTCAGTGCAGGAGGTTATGCCTTAAATTATGCACCTACTCTGAAATTTGTGTTAGTCAGCTGAACGGTCGTAAGCCTAACCTATGCCTGGCTTCCCCTGTCCAGTGCCACGTACATTTGGAGTTACACGGTTTAGGATTTACCTCTGTCTGTGCCCAACATAATTACATGGTAATACTCGCAAGGAGTTTTGAAAGCCACCCGCAATTCGCGGTCTGGTGTACAAATGTTAAGATTTCTAGTATCGCCAATTACTCTGTTCTCACAGTCAATGACAGAGTTGCATTACGACCGGCGGTTTACCGCCAATTAGCTCGTCTTGGCGCCAAGCTCCTTGAAGTTCACGACAAGAGATCCCCCCCCTTAAAATTTGTGGTCATAGTCCTCGTGCAACGTCCCCTCGATCAGTGGATGGATTTGTCTCTTACGAATAGTCTTGGCCTTCGTCGAGTTTACGTATCGCACATACAGCACGTTATTAAAAATTCTTCGAAGTTTTGCAAACCAAATCATGTCTGCCTTACATATCTCATGCTACAACGGCAGCTTATTTACTTGAACGGTCGTAAGTTGACCGCCGCCAAGTTTACACCTCTTACTCGTATATTTTCTTGCTTCGCCTTGTCTTGTGCTGCGAGCATGGTCATTCTCATAATTTTGATAGATTTCTGCTTGTTGCTTGCATAATGTACGCACGGAATGTTGAAAGCCATGTGCAAATCGCGAACCTCGGAAAATTTCCAATGCTGCGGAGAATCTTCTTTTGCAAACGCTGCAATTTTGAAAGGTAGGTGTCTGCCGCTCGGCAAACGTAAGTCATTACTAATCTAATCAGTGCTTATGGAGGGTTGGTTTAACTTTGGCACGTATACTCACACTTCTGAATAGGAAGTAGGTTCTAATAAATGTTCCGAAGGCCTTGTCTTCGATCACTTCTATGTGTAGTCTCGATGTTATCCTCGTATCGAAGATTACACCGAGATACTCTTATTTTATATGATTAACGAAGAGGATATGCCGCCCATTCAGTGTAAAATGAACTTCAGTTGGCCGAAGATTACGAGAAAAGTAGATGGCCTCAGTCTTTAATCTTGTCCTGCTTAACATATCTCGGCACGGATCGCGTAGAAAACGCTACTTCCCATTAATTCTGTAATCAATTGTTGTCGTGGAAACATGCTTATTTGCGAAGCCGTTACTCAGTAATGGCTGTTTCTGCTGGTTTCACAGTTGTCTCGAGCAAATATGCTACAATATATTCATCGTTTACACAAGGTGTGCATATCATAGAAAGGAATTTAGTGATATCAACGTAAGGAATTATGTCCTCCCCAAACTAGGCGACCATCAAACTAAACACGTTGGAGTTCGCTGAATAATTACTGAATCGATTCTGAATTAGCATCTCATTACAAAAGAACCCTTTGTGGAGAGCGACGGCTCTACACCTGGTTCCTTTCCATGTGTGAACTACCTCGATAAGGTTCATTAATATGCCACGCAATAACCACGACAGAACCCGTTGGGCCATATCCAAGACATCAATCTGGCGGTGCTCACTTGCTTAATTACCACAGGTTGACTTCTACCGACCCAACAGGGTGTGACGCAAATACTGAGACCTGTCTGCTTCATGGCCACATGAAGCATTCAACAACGGGTGACATCAGTAGGTTCTCAACGACGTCTTCAGTTGAATCTATGTGTGATGGCCACAACAGTGTAGGCCAAATTTTATAATTTACTGTCAATATTATGATGCTTATAATAGCGCAGGATCGTAGGACAGCTACTGAATTATGAATTAGAGCGGGTGTTGAGGGAAATAATCACGACCTATCTGAGGTTCTACCCCTCTCCGCATTTGAATGAGGAGAAACGCGTAAAAGCTAGTCAGAAAAATCTTTCTGAATGTCGAGATTTGAAACTGTGCTGCTCGAACATGAATCAAGTGAGTTAACAAACTTTCGGTGCGTAATTTCTGAATCTACAAAACAGAGACATGCAAACGTGATCTGCATGGATGTCTCTATCTCTTTCTTGAAACTGTGGCGAATGTGTCTTGCATTCCGTAGTAATCTAATTCGAATATGAACAAGAGCACTGAATATGCTGACTGATTTGTCTTATGACTCTTTTCAGTCCTTCTAGGTTAATTTAAGAAAGGCATCGTGACCTCTTCCTCCTTTATCCCTCCAAATTTATCCCACATATTCATTATTACACCATTTCTAAAATTAATACTTTCTATAGGTCACACAATGCCGTTAAGTGACCTAGCACAAAAACTGAGTTATTAGCGTGATACCAAATAGCGAACATATTTTACGTAGGAAATGAGGGGCGAGGCGGTGCATCTTATTACAAAAATCTGTTCTGGTTTTATTAATCACTGTGTTCGATGCAACAAAAGCCTTGATATTGTGACATGTCTGCTGAAAGTCGGAATAACAGTACCACAAGGGATAGTCCTTGCTAGGGAACGGCTCTGTAAACGTTTCCACGGCATCCGACTCACGTGACCGCAGTAACAGATACATATGCAACACTACACGGACTGTTAGAGATGGTCTAAGAGAGAATAAAAATCTTGGTCATGGTTCTTGAGAAGGCTGTGCTGGCGAATCCAGCAACAATTTAACCGACCGCTCGACCAACCTGAGTTACCTTTATGGTTTAGATGTGCGAGGGTTGCCAGTCAACGTGTACCAGAAATGTTTAGCAACGGTAGCTGAGGAGAGTGCTGGAAGCCGTTACCAGGCAGCACATAGTGAAGACACAGAAGACAGTGCTGCCATAGTGAACTGTAAAGAGGGCGAAATAGCGATAGTTACGTTCTGTAAGTGTCCAGTAAATCCAATTACCAATACAAACCCGTCTATACTCACTTAAAACGCGACAGTATGATAACTTCAACACAACTGATGACAATTACTTCTCCTTGAAAGAGTCCTGAAGTATGCCAGGTAGAAACAGAGCTAAGAAAATTTCGAATACATTTTTGCAAACCGAAGTTTAAAATCAATGGTCAATCTAAACGATTCCGAGATTCGCATAAAATTTATTTCACTTACTTACTTACTTACTCATGGAGCTGAGCCCTTCTGGAGGAGCCGCCAATTCTGCAGCTACTCAAGAATTTCCCAGCATTTTATGGAACCCAAAGGTTCATCGCCGTGTTCACAAGAGCCCTCCACTGGTCCCTATCCTGAGCCAGATATATCCAATCCATGCCATCCCATCCTATCTCTCTAAGATCCATCCTAATATTGTCCACCCACCTAAAAATTTATTGCACAGTTTACAAAAACTGTAATAGGCATCGAGTGTATGCTTTGTACTCAGAAACCATAATACGGGTTTCCATGTTAATTAATAAGTGTGAGGTATGGTACATATTATTTCTTGGACAAGGAAAAGATATTCAAGACGCTTACTTCGCTTATTATGCCGTGCTGAAAACAGACATTAATCACTGCAACACGACGTTACACTTAGGCCTAGTTACGTTAACAAATATGGTGTCACATAGCAAGTCAGTGGTGAATGCACGCCTTCTCATAGAAGATGTTACATACCACATAGAACGTCACTTTTTGCTCCACCCGGTGTCCTGTATCCTGTGAAATTTCGTATTAACATAAACCTCTTTGCTGCAGCCTCTGCTACGGTCCAGCTAATCTAAGCTGCAGTATGTGGTTGATGTTCCAATACCCGAACGTCAGGCTGTAACAGCGAGCAGGATGGTGTAGCTGTAAAGCTACAGCTTTGTATTCGGGAGGAGCATAGTTTGAATCTCGTACGAGTTACCGCCTAATTTTTTCTTGTGCTCTCCTCAATCCCTCCAGAAATAGTCCGGGATAGTTTGCTCGATCACACTATGATCGCTTCTTCCGAAATAATTTCCGATTCATTATTCGCCGATGATAATATGTTTCGACGCCATTTTGTGGGAGATAGTGCCGTTGTAAAATAAAGCACAGCACCAACAACCGGTAGCTCCGCACCTTGGTGGGCTCAACATGGAAAAATCAAAATATGGGCGCCGTCTCCTTTTTATATATATATATTTGTAGAAAGAAGAAGAGAATCAAGGAAATTTAAAGTACACAGACGTTCATAATTAGATACTGAGACTGTTTCTCGCCACTAGTCCGACAACTCACAACTTGTTCCGTTACTTAGCCACGCAGAGAAGTGAATTTGGTTTGTCTGCAGTTGCACCTTGAATAAGGCGAAACCTGAAAAAGTGCAGAGAGCCAGAACTACTCCTTTCCTGCACATTCCAGTATTAAGCGTCTTGAATTAGCTCGCTGGCACAAAACCATGCCACGCACACCGTTCTTTTCTATAATGAGACGAAATTAACTAATATTTTGTTGCGTCCCCCAGTTTTTCTTTCAGTTCTGCTTCAGAAGCCTAGAGGAGCGGAATGCTGCAGGGTTGCTTTTCCGGCCCCCTTTATAAAAGGAAACTTAACAGAATTCATGGAAAGAATTATCTATTTAATGGTATATATTTTAACAACTTCACGCTCTTCGGTTACATTTGTCGTCAACTACACTCATAACTTAGCGGCCTCCGTAGTCTAGGGGTAACGTTCCCACCTCATGACTCAAGATACGCAAGTAAAAATCCTCACGTCTCTAGGAGACCTCTGAGCAAAATTAGGCAAAATGTTTCCCGCCCAAGTAGTTTCAATGCCTCCGGTAGATGGGGAAGTTATCGGGTACCGCTGCCAGTAGAGGGCAGACCTCGCTGGCAGAAAAGGGGAGATAGCGGGCACCAGTATCGGTAGGGTATGGCGACAGGAGAAATTAAAGGGGGACGTACAATAGACTATTAGTCGCGGTACATGGGGAAACCCACCCCCTCTATACTGAATAACTGAACTGAATACGCATAACTTTAGTTCCCCAAAATAGAGAAGATGTTAATCATGGCTGACGTCCAGAAGATAACGTGAAAAACTACTTAATTGATACAGAAACAACTTCGGGTTATCTACAATTAAACAGTCAAAACATTTTCTTTCTTTAGAGAGAAAATAAAAACATGCAGAAATGTAGATCACAGATATCAAATGCTGTGCGGTAAACTCTTGCTTTGGAAGTTGCAGTTCCAGAAATCTAAACATTTCGAGAACTGCCTCCAAGTCTGAAATTTCTTAAGAATATTGTCCCCCCCAACTCCATTTATGCCCATAATAGATTAAGGCTTAGTGTTCTAATAGTCATAGTTATTGCAGTTATAGATGAGAATATAAGATACAACAAGAAAGGGCAGGGAAATGTAATTATGTTTAAGTCAATATTGCGGTCTTACTCCACTGAGAAGCTGTATCTGCAAACAGCAACACCGATTACTCTACCAAGTTGTCTTTCCAGAATACTTTCAAGTTCACTGTGCGCTAATTCTACGATACAGTAACTTAAAAACCCCACCCCTTATCGTGTGGTGTTTGAGTGCTCCTGAGACCCTGACAGCTATGCCGGCGGTAGCGTAGCTACTGGTAGGGTCACCCATGCCGGAAATATCAAGAGGTAGGAGCCAGACAGAGAGGGATACCCTGGTCCTCCAGGTTGGGGGTTGGGCGTGAGGCTAACAACTTCACACCGTAAATTGTTAGGACGGAAGGAAGGAAGGAAACTTAAAAGATCCATCAATAGATATAATGTATAAAAAGTGATCATTGGAATGGTCAGAACTCTCTGTGGAAACTGTAGTTACAGTTGATAATTGTGGAATATTTCAATGAGGTTTATGTTAATATTAATAATAATAACAATAATAATAATAATAATAATAATGTTTATACACCATAGGATATGTCATAGGAGCAGCAGCTGCAATACTGAGAGATGCACAGAGTTGCGTGTACCTGGATGCAATTAGAAAACAACCATTTTACGGTCACTTGTGCATTCTGTACGCTGTTAGCTCAGGTATCAAAGATATTGTTAGACGTGTCACTTCTTACTGATAATGCGTGGCATTAGAGATATACAAATAAAAGGAAACTTATTCAAAATTGTGCATTCTGTTCCTAGCGTTAAAGGTGCCAATAATACTGAATAATTATCAACTGGCGGCCAAAAAGTCATATTCAGTGTGATAAAAAGTTCCGTTGCGGTATGTGCAGTATCGATTTGTACCACACACATTTCATGTTCACATTCAGTTCCATAAATCTTGCAGTTTGAATGATTTTTTTAATTTGCTTAGTGGGGAGTGGAGTCCAACAGGGTCCACTCGGCACGGCGTCCACTGATTGGCTTATTGTACCTGCCCCGGGTGATTATGATGGAGAATTTCGTGGAATGAATACTGGCAGGGGAAACCGAAGTACTCAAAGAAAACCCGCCCCAGTTTCACTTTGTCCACCACAAATCCCACTTAACCAGACCCGGGATCGAATCTGGGCCGCCGCGGTGGGAAGCCAGCGAGGCCGTAGTTTGAATGATAATATTGGAAAGAAATTTCGAACAGTTATACAAATAAAGAGCTCTGTTTTCATGCCCTCCGCTGGGAGCACCTCAGACCCTACACTGTTTCTAAACCTTAGCTATTCCGTTTGTCTTGAGTGTCATTGTACGTAATGTTACGTGTAAAGTACAGGATACCAGTAATGGACCAATAGAATGAAAGTTAAAGCAATAAGTGCGTGTTCGGGACAAGCAGTGGATAAAACTGTTTTTAAATAAAGTTCTTGTACTGACGAATCATAAGGACTTCGCCTTAAACCAAAATCTTAAAATCCGCACATTATTTTTAGAATAAACAAGAAGTTCCAAGCATGCGCAATATAACCTACTTTCCTCTTCAAAAAATAACTACTCATACATATACATTTATATTATTATTTTATTTTTAAAACCTTATTTCTGTAGGTGTATACAAATTTTGTAACATGTAACACTAGCACGGTTCCCAGGTCTGTAACAGTTGCTTAACAAATAACATTTCACGCCTTCTGTATATACGTGTATACGTGAATGTATCGCTATGACCTGCCTTCATACCAAATTTCATATTACCGTCGGTTAATGCCATAAGACCGAAACATATACTGTTATTTTAGCGGCCTCCGTAGTCTAGAGGTAACGTTCCCACCTCATGACTCGTAGTACGCGGGTTCAAATACCCGGCGGAGGTCGTGGAATTTTTAAGGAGGAAAAATTCAGGGAACAAGTCCTCCGGGAGGGACTTTAAGCCGTGGGTCCCGTGTCGTAGCTTTACGGCACGTAAAAGAACCTCATACCTCCAAAGGAGGTAACTGAGCAAAATTGCGGACGTTTGCCGCCCAACAGCAGTCACTAATACCTCTGGTAGATGGGGGAAGCATTATAGATACCTCTCAGTCAGTAGAGAGCCGGTCTCGCTGGCTGGGTGGGACTGATGGTAAGCACCAATACCGGTAGGATATAGAGGCTGGTAGAAATCATAGAGGGAAGCACAATGGACCACTACAGGTCTAAGTGCATGGGGAAACCCACCCTCTCTAAAAACTAACTAACTAACTAACTATACTGTTATTTTACATTTCATGCAATACCGCCTTAACAAAGATCCATATTTTATGAAATGTCACCAGACATCACATCAGGACTTGGTATTAAGTGACGCTACTGCAGCTGCCACCTCATAAGTTCGCACGTACGTTCTATAGTTCTTATCGATTGTAGGAAATCAAAAAGTACGTCAAGAGTTCGCGTCCGATAGCGTGGAATATCAAATTTAGTGAAAATCTGTCAAATGTTTTAGAAGTTTAAAGGGTGGGTACACAGTTGATCTCACAGTCGTATTTTCTTTTTCTTACGAAATAAGAGTAAGGTAAATATGTGCCCCTTACTGGCAGAGAAGTGTTATGGACTGTGTTCCACTTTACTTCAAATCTGAAAACGGGATCGAGAGAAACCGTTGAACAGTTCAGACTAGTGGAAAGGCAAACGACTTCCATCCGCAGCAAATATTGTTTGGTTGGGATTCCTATTCAAATTATTTACTTTTCGTGTTGAAAGTACGGAAACTTCGGACGTGTTTATTATTATTATTAGTGGGGTGAAACTGAGTCCACTTGGTAGTGCAGCCACTACTGGCCTATTGTGCCAGCTCCAGATTATAGATGACGGTGACTGTGGAGCAATTGGTGGAATTAAGATTGACAGGGAAACCAAAGTACTCGGGGAAAACCTGCCCCAGTGCCACTTTTTACACCACAAATTCCACATGGCCTGATTCAGGCTCGAACCCGGGCCGCCGCGGTGTGAAGCCAGCGACTAACAGCCTGACCTATGGCACGACCTTACATTGATAGTAAAAATACGGCCTACTATCTCGGCCATTTAAAATGGTGTGTCAGACTTCAGGAATATTTACGTCTGCTCGAATGTACTGGAGCACGCGGTAGCGTAGTTGTTTGAGGCACTGTGATACAAGCCGGAAGTTTCGCGAGTTCGATTCCCGATGAGGTCATTGCATTTTTTCAATTGGCCTAATTCTTCCAGACGCACTATAGCCCTGGGGTCGACTCAGCCTGTAACAGAAATGAGTACCAGGAATCTTCCTGGGAGGGGGTAAAGAGCGGACGGCGTGTAAAGCTGACACCCTCACCGCCCTTTCTGAGCCGACTGTCTAGAAAATATGGGAGCGTTGACGCCTAATAACCCCATGAGCCTCCACGATATGTTAGAAGTATAGCGTTGCCTCTAATGTATTCGAACAAAGTAATTCTGCTAATGTAATAAATTATACCCATTTTCTATTAACATAACAAGCGGAAATTATCGACTGATATTCCAGTCATATTGGCAGGGTACCAAACTGCACATTGAACCACGTAAAATTATGTAAAATGATCAGCAGATTTCTGCTGTGAGTTTTCATTGTTCGTGATGTAATAATTTTCTGGACAGCAGTGAAAGGATGCTTCATGGCAAATGAGAATTCATTTCGCGAATGTTGAATGACAAACATATAAAAAGTACTGTGATATAATAACTGAATAAAGAGCCGTTACTAGGTTACGGTACAGTGAACAATTCATCAGCGTAACAACTATTGCATATGCATTATAGGAACGGTGTTTCCTGTGTGGTCCAGTCGGACAGCGACGTCACTTCTTTCCCCCTCCCCAAAATGTAATGTCTCCTACTACCAACCCCCAATTTCTTTTACTCTCTCACCCTCTCTATGACTGTTAGAATCGGTGCTTTCTGTACGGTCCGTGCCGAGGCAATATAAAGAGGACCAACTGCCATTTGAGACGACGGAGTTAGAAGGGTAGGAAGTTGGTGTGAAATGGCCGCCAACCTGCGAGGACATGAGCCCGGAAGGAGACGAACGTCCCCTGTTGGAAGCCGTTATCAAGCAGCGCAGCGAAGACCGTGACTAGGAACACCAGTCTGTGTGTGATAGTGATTTGTAAATATCAGTTATGAGCTGTGTATTTAAGAGCACAATAACTCCAATTATCAATCCAAACCCCGTCTATAGTCACTCGAACACGTGACAGTATTATATATCCAGTTCTTATCAACCATTTTGAATGTAATCCTTAACAGAGCAAATTACTAAGGTACAAGTCTTACGATTTTATTCAGAACTTGGTTACTTCCTCTTAGGTCAAAACATCCTCCTCAGCCCCTTGTACGAAAAGTCCTCAATCTATGGCCCTCCTTTTTGGTGCACGTCCCAACCACTTTCCAGAATCTTATCTCGAAACCTGTTACGTCAAGATCCCTACAAGAGGTCTACGTGTTTTCGTGAAGACAGAAAAATACTTTCAACCACACTGACGGTTTACTGGTTTTCCCTAAAAGCTCTGCTACGAGTAGGCACTTCGCTAGAGAGGTCCTACGCCAACAGACCATTAAGAATCAATCCCTAGTGACACATAGTTCCAGTTCCAGCAACAACATACCGTGTGTCATCTAACGAACTTCTACAACGTAGCACGGTAGCGAGGTGCTTCAGTTGTCAGGTGTACAGGATGTCATACATTTTGTACAGATTCACCTGCTTCTTATCCGAGTGGAACTTAATTTTTTCATACCTACCGCTAATCAGTCATTCACCCTCACATATGGGTAAAGCAGCTGCACAAAACAGATTATGGCTATTTTCAAATGTCAAGATACTAACTTCATGGGCAAGAATCCTTCTTGTAAAGCTGACAGTTCCTGAGTTAATCAACAAAATACTCGATCGTTTATGAAACCAGAAGATTCATTGTTGTTTTCGCAATTAGGGACATCCTGAAATCTGTCCTGAGCCCTTGGCCCAGTCCACACTCCCAGAACCTATTTATTTTTGAGGAGCAAGTAAATACTGAATATACAGTGCATAGAACACTGTAAACTGCGCATTAATATCGAAGAAATTTTGGAAGATTAATCTTGTATCAATGGAAAATTCGTCTGTTGACTTTCAATAGGCTGCATAACTTGTGTGATGTCTAATGGGTCAAATTAATTGAAAAGAAATGGAATGTGCTTGTGACCAGTTTCATGCAACTGGTCGTATTTCTGCGCGTGGCTAAAGAAACTAAAAAACCACGAAACCAGCAATCAGATTAGCCATTAATCGAACAGAGAATCTTGAATAAATGGAAAAACCGGTTATCCCTGTTTCTTCTTTGCTGTCCTGTGAAGCAGCTCTACCAGAACTTAATTCAAAAAGAAGAGCAAAGGAAACAACATTTTCAGTGTCAAATGGTGCTGCAATGTGACGTAAATAAAATGCAGCAATTTAAATGTTATTACCTGCCTTTCACAATTACAACTTAGTTTTGTTTTAACAGGGGATGAATCTCCTACGCATGGACAATGAATTCAGTACAGAACTGAATGAATTATATAGTGTGTTGGAATTTCTTTGTTAAGATATCTCCTTAAATGCATTCTTATTATCTGAAATGCGCTGAGTTCCTAAATGTATTCTATAATAGAAACACTCAGTTCTAAAGAGTTACAATTCTTAATTTGCTTTGTGGATTGATTTCCTCATTATATGCTACACATGTCACTCTGTTTAAGATTGTGTTCAGTCGGTCACGGCAACCGAGCGGTCTCACACACGGCATACTTGGATGTTTGGTATGTGTTTATTGTGTTTGTGTTGTCCTGTGCTCAGGCAGAGGCCCTGTGACGATCTAAACACACATTCAAGGAGTCCTACCGTATGTAAAATGATCATGAAACTGAAAATCAGAGGCCAGGGCCCAAGGAGCATATTTGCATATTTTCCTGTTATCTCTCACTGACATAACCTAGTCTCAGATAATTATACAGCTGTACTTATACTGACATGGCCGTTATGGTATGCATCGTTTTGTGTGTTATTCACGAAAAGATACAATTTGGGATAGTCGAACATCCCAGTCCACGTATAACCCGAATGGGATACCTCGAACTTTTTCAGCCTTCACACGTTTAAGTAAAAGTAAAGTTATCCCTGTAATAGGCCGTGAAGGCCCATAGGGTTATGAGCCGTTGAGGGTGCCACATTATCTAGACAATCGGCCCAAAGATGGCGGTAAGGTTGTCAGCCTTACGCGCCAACCGCGCTTTACTCCCCAGGAAAATTATTTAATTAATTCCCGGTACTCATTTCTGTTAGAGGCTGAGTCGACCCCAGGGGCATAGTGCGGCTGGAAGGACTAGGTCAACTGAAAAAAATCCATTGACCTCATTTGGACTTGAACCCGCGACCTTCCGGCTTGTAGCATAGTGCCTCAACCAACACGTTTAATAGGAAGGTAAAAACCAATACGGCCTATATTCTGAACAAATATCCCAGCACATCACCACTACCACAGTGAAACAACAAACAACACATACACATATATTTGAAATGTAGCAACTCAAGGCTTAAATTGAATTTGTACCATTGGCTATAAATACCTTAATAGCCATTTTAATTATAATTTTAATCTTAATTTTAATTTTTATCCATTTAATATAACGTTTAATATCTGGTTTTAACTACATCTGAACCACATTTTGAAGTTAAAATGTAACTGTCAGTTTAGAATAATGACGCAATTCAAAAGCTAAATAGTATTCTTGTACGCCTGAAGATAATCCAAGAAAAGGGTCGAAATATGTAGCGATATCACCAACAACGAATAAAAACAAATGTTGACCCAGTAGTGTCTATTTTGTTTCTTTTTGACTGTTTGCTGTGTGACTGTCCCAAATTATCTTTTCGTATAGTGACACGGGTTGTCTAGCAATTGAGGTTAACTCTTTCTAAGAGACCCAACAGTGCAGGACGGAAACACACCCAGTTTCCGAAACGTTGTGTTCTCTAGTTTAGCGAATAGAAGGGGAAGGATAAAATCCCAAAACCCAGTAATTTTTAATACTATAAACCCCTTCATAATGCTTTAGAATCTAATAGAAGAACCGTTGGACGCGTCGTTTTCTATGCGGTGCACGTCGTATCAAAGAAAAGTAAGCGATTCGTTCTTCACAGAACCTCTTGTTTATTACTCTTTCAATTCTGTCCCGAATGCAGAAGATCTCATCGCAGTACCTGTATTTTTATACAGCGTTAACGTTTCTTCTTTCCTAAGAGTGTGCAATCAAATTTCTCATCCTTATAAAGAGCTGTGCTTAGGTTTATGATTTTATATGCGAGTTCTAATTATTATTTTTCCGGGAACGAAATGAGAACACATAAGATTCTGAACTGAGTGTATCTTGCATTGATTCTTCTTGGTTTCACTGTGAGTATCATGTTTATTTATCTCTGTTGCTCTCAAGCACTGCGACCTTAATATATACCAAACATTTTTATTAACCATCCTTACATGAATTTGCCCCAGATTCCAAAGATGAGTTAGGGAGAGATACTAAGCCATTTCTAGACAAATATTACTCAGTTTTAAGACAATATATCAGCTCTCCTTTACCTCTTTCAGCACACTGCTGCTGCACATGGATAGCGTAAGTAAGTTATTTATCTGTACTCTCTTTTTTGTAAGTCCAACCTCGTTTTATTTAACATATTGACAAACCGCCTGAAAGCCGGAATGGTGGAGCCAGAGTAGACGTTCATTGCTGGGCAACGACTCCGTAAACAGGTTCCCCCGGCAACGAATGAGCAAGCAAAAAACCAATTGTTGTTGAGCTATAACGATGTAAACGGTGTTTTCTGTTGGATCTGATCCGAGGCTATATAACAAGGATCCAAGGCCAGCAGAAGTTTAATTGAGGGAGTCTCTTGAGAAGACAGTCGGAGATGATTGAGCTTAGACTTGAAAGCCAGCCTACGGAGAGAAGACTTAGAGTGTGATTTGAAGACTTTATGTGTGCTGTAGTTACATTGAGACTGTTATAAATCCGTTGCCAGGATACGACTAGTGAAGTTTGAGAAGACTTAGCGTGTCCTAGTGAACTGTAGTGTGGAAATCAACAATAGTATTATAATTACTTGTAGTTGAGTGTACTTGAGTGTATAAGTACAATAAATCCAATCATCCAATCCAAACCCAGTCTAACAGTCACAGTCCCAATACACGTGACAGTATCTAGTTTTCTGTGCACGATGTACAGAGATGAAATATGTATAACAAATTTTGTCGGAAACCCTAATGTGGAAACGACTGACGCTTCGGTGTCAATGAGAGAATAATATTAGTAACTGACAAGGTGTGGAACGGACTCATCTGGCTCAGGATAGGGTCCAGTGGAGGGATTTGTGAACGCGGTATTGGACGGTCGGGTTCCATAAAGGACGGAAATTTTCTTAAAAAGCTTAGCGACCATCAGCTTCTGAAGTAAGATTTTCTCCATAATGTTAGCATAAGAACTGAAGCAATACATTCCTCTGAAACTCTGGTATCTGTATCAGTACAGCATGACGGACGCAGCAGAAAACAATATGAATCTTCACTACCGCGCAAAACCTCACATCTTGCATAGTTAGTATTTGCTTTTCGAATATACCCACTGAATGAAGCTGCCATTTTTAAGTTTTTTATTAAACGACGATATCTGTGACAGTTCTACACAGCTTTGGATAGTGGATTGACTGATGGAATTTGGAGCAGCTGGCTGAGTGAGAATTGGCAGGGAAAACAGAAGCACTAAGAGAAGTCGACCCCAGTGCCACTTTATCCACCTTAAATCCCGTATGACTTGACCTGGAATTGAACAAGATTGCTTTTTGAGAAGCTGATAATCGCTCAGCTGTTTATGCATGTATTCAAAGAAACCTGCCACTGTATTCCAACCTGAGCCAAGTTAATATGCTGAATGAAAAGACCGTAACTACTTATCGCTCCTCTCGTAAAACAATCCGCCACTGTTCCATACCCATCATGCAGCACGCATCATCATCTGGGACAGACTCATGGCTGGATGGACTCCTCGGAATAGAGAAGTTAACTTTACTGGGTTTGAACTTCCAACATTGGCCACTACGCACACATGATCTTTCTTGTAACTTCGTGTGGTTCGGGAGAAGTCCACCGACGTTTCGGAGGGTCGTATCTGCTTGGGTTTTAGCCTACTTCTTTTCGGTTTCTCGCTTCGCTTACTCTTCGAGTCTAAAGATGGAAGCGATAGGTTCTCCTAACATTGCTGGACTTCTGCAGAACTGTATGGCATTGTAACCCAGATCCTTAACTTATAGCTTAGCAGGTTCTTGTTAAAAATAGTTAGCATAACGACTCGCTACGGAGCAAGAACGCTGAGGGGTTCTGTCTAAGCTACCATGGTGCCGCATGTTCATTCGACTGGAACCGGCACGGCTTCTCCGGTGACAAAGGTGGAGGCTTACTATTCATCTCCAACCAAAGCCATGCCCGAGTTATAAAAATGCTGGATCCTTACCAGAGGGCTTTCATTGCGACTCCCTTGCTCGATGGTGTAGCTTTGGGGTAACTTTTTCTTCCGTACGCTTGGGGAAACAGCCTTCAGATCTCCGGTTCGTCTACAGCTATTCATAATATTGTAATGTAAATAATCCATGAAAATCCAGCGAGTTGAAACCTCAGAATATGTAGGAATCCCTTTGTTATTTCACTTGATTTCTGTAGCGGGACAAACCCCCGATTCAGATTCTGGGATTGAATTTTCTGGTGACGAAAACAGAGGAAGCTCGCTCGAGACGTACTAGGAATGATCATTAATTTTATCCAGTAAATGTATGCTTTTCAGAGTCGAGGAGATGAAGAGCAGAACGGGAGATGTCTCTGTCTGACAATAAGAAATCAGAACTGCATTCACGTAGTAGTTAATAACAGACTGAATTCGTGGAATACTTGCAGCTGTTGGGTTCGGAATATTCAATCTTCGTTTCCATTACAAAATCATAAACTTAAAAAGTATAAAAATGTTATGCTCCAGTTTTGAAGTTTATTATTTTGGGTTCTGATGTCCTGTAGTAAATGTTTCGATATTTCGGAGGAATACACTGCCTTCATCTTCGTAATAGTGTATATGAGTTCCCATGGAAACCTGAAAGCTTACGTTAAAGTGTTACTTATTGTTGTGTGAACAGTACATTGAGAATGTATGAAAAGTAAATGTCTAGAAAAGTATTTATGTCTATGAAATAATAATATGAAAATGGAGAAAATAACATAAGATTCACATTTTGTTCTCTTCACGCAATATCCTTAGGGTTGCCAAACCAGGACCACTACAGTATTAAATACACGCGAGGAAGATGAAAATTTGACGGTAAGTTTCGATCTAGATAGGCCGAGGACAACAGATCACTTGTGAGAACTTGTCGCAGATAAGGGATAATATTAAAACAAATCCCAAGAAATGGTATGTTAATTTGGTGGGGTGGATTAAGGCGGCTTAGGATACAGTTCATTGAGAAGTTGTTTTGAAAATGAATATAAATATTCAAATTATTTGGAAGGTGGAGCATTTCTTCACCTACTAACAGACTGATCACTTTCTCAGGGTTCTGTTGTAAGAGATTACAGTACCCCCCAATATTAACTAGTTGAGGATTATCCGTGACTTTGTATAAAAACAGACTGGCGAGTCCAATCTCGGAAGATGAACTTCATGTGAAATTGAATTTTAAAACGGAGCAAGCATAAAACGAATGAGTTTTATTTCGTGTTTGAATTGGTACTTGTAAATTGAAGAATCTTTTTGTAGAAACGACACAGGAGCTTCTCAGACACAACATTCAGTTTTCTACTAGTAGTGCTGTAGAAAAATATGTTTACAAATGTATGTGTTTTTTATGAATTCCAATTCACCGATTAGTTATATTTTCCTTTTACTGATCTCTCTCCTCTGTGGCTCTAAGCCCTTGCGGACCTTGGCCGCTTAAGTTTCATAATCCTACACACAGTCAGCAGCATTTGTTGAACGGGGGATCAGCCAGTCACAGAATACAAAGAATAAAGCACACAGACATCCATGTCTCAAGTGGGATTCTAACCCATTATACCAGTGTTCGAGAGAGGAAGACAGAAGGTTCATGCTTTAGACCGGGTGGCTACTGTGATCTGCCCTTTTACTGATTATCCGGCCTTTTCGAACACCCGAAGAAATTCCTTTCCCATCATCCTCAGCAAACCTAGAGTCTACTCTACTTAGGAATGGGTGGTTATTTGTTTAGTTGGTTAAATGAACGTTTTACTTTCGGAACGGCATCAAGTTCTACTTAAGAGATTTCGCTCTGAGTTACCAGTATGCATTCGACTGCATTCTTCCATTAATTCAAGTGGCAATGCATAACTCTTCAGTGCTCTGATAAGAGCGCAAGCTGGAGAACAATAATATAAAATATGATTGAGCATGGAATGTTTAATTTATGTGAAATTAATTTAATATGAAATAATATTCCCCTAATAGTGAATTTCTTGATTGTTTTCATGGTTGTTTTAATGCAATCGAGAATCGCATCACTAAATATGAAGAAGAATACGCCTAAAACGTCAAAATTTCTACACTGTCAGTAATTAACCTTCTCCGGCTTTCTACCGCGTGACTGAAACTTTCCTATGACTACAGATAATTTTGGTAATTTCCGAAAAGAATGGTCTTTTTTCTCAGAGAATTTCAGTGCAACAAATGTAAAGTTAGGCCTGTGGTGCGGATGTGCCTAAATACAGAGTGACCCTAAAACCAGTTAAACTAAACATTCTCTCGTTTTAACGGGAATGTTCAGATTTAAACTTACCAGTTACTTTCTAGAACGGTATCGCAGCGTTGTGCGTTGTGCACTGAATAGGAAGGATCCATTTCGAAGAACTTCTTTAAATTCATGACGTCACAAAGAAATTTCGAATGCATTTTATGTGCATGTTACTAACTGGTTAACTGACCTCGGCCCATCCTGAAGTACGTCATGATGATATTTTGGAATATTTATTTTAGCATCCTGTTGCATTAATATATTTTTTTTCTCTGGCTCTGCAGCCCCCTTGGGCCTTGGCTTCTGATTTTCAGTTTCATGATAATTTTACAGACGGTAGGACTCCTCAACCTAATCGCAGGACAATACAAAAACAGAATAAACACATACACATACACATACACATACACATACCAACCATCCATGCCTTGTGTGGGATTCGAAACCACAATCCCGGCTTCCGATGGAGCGAAGACAGTACATGACTTAGACCGCTTGGCTACCGTGACCTGCAATTTATCTTTTGTACAGATATATTTCCATCTTAATGCAACTTAATATCTAGTCACCCACCTTCCTTACTACATGTTTTGACCGTATACGACCATGGTCAGGTGTTGTGTATCTTGCTAAAATTGTTGCACTATATGTCAAAATTACGTATCGTATCTCGTGTGAACGCGGTATTTCCTAGTTCGAATTAATTAACCTTGAATTAAAATTCACTAACATCATAATGTTTTTTTCATTGTGGTCGTACATTCGTTTAAAAGATATTTGCTTGAGTATTTCTCGTTTTGGATTCATTCGACCTGCATTCTCTTTGCAGCTGGACTAGTTAGGTTGTTAGTTGGTTTAGATATGTAGATAACATACACACACAAACAACTTAATAGCATAACTACTCTGGCAGATCAGAAAAACCTACAGCCAAGTGTGCACACATAATAAAACCGATAATAACACTACATCAACATTCTTATGAACTGCACAAATAATACAGATAATACCCACGCCGCAAAGGGAATGCTGTGTGATTACATTCAAAACGACAGATGCTCCAGCAAATATCTTTTAAACGAATGGACGACGACCACAGTGAAAAACTTTAAGACGTTAATGAGTTTTAATTGAAGGTTAATTAATTGAATTTAACAAGGAAATATAGTGTTCATATGTGACACGTAATTTTGACGTAGAGTGAAACAATTTTAGCAAGATAGGCAACACCGTATGCAGCCGAAACATGTAGCAAGGAAGGAGGGTGACCAGATAACAAGTTGCATTTAAGATGGAAATATACGTGTACGAAAGGCATGTGGCAAGCTGAGGATGATGCGCATGCGTTCTCCTTCCTGTCGCTGGATGGAGCTGCTTACTTAATGTCACATCGGCTGATTTAGTTCCAGGAAAGAACCCATCCCTGTTGCGGAAAAAGCTGGGATGGCTCCAGATTCTATCAGAGGGCGACGAAAATATTCCTACTGCTAACAACAAGAGAATTTAGGTCGTCCGAAGCGTATGTCACTTTACCGGCCGAGTTATCCCAGTTCATAGGTTAGTTTAATCAATACAGATAAAACAGTTTGGAGTACGCTAAATTGTCATATCTGGGAACACATGTAGTTTACTTCAAAGCAGATTGTAATAACTAACCCATAATAAAGGTATTTCTATAAGAGTGACGTAAATTAATATCCTTTAATTTAATAACGCACTGCACTAACTTTTCAGAATTTGTATCTGAATTACGAGTCTCCACAGTTTACAACACTGCAAGCAAACCACACTTATGTATTAAGCAGGCTTTTAGATATTTTGATGTAAGTTGAAGAAAAACTGATCAGAAACGTGATAAAATATGGATTCAAGGGTCTGTCTCCAATTTCTGGTAGTGACGTCTAGAGTTTTCCTTATTACCGCTATGTCCAGATTGGCTCTGTCGGCCACACCGCTTCTTACACAATGGCTCCAGGGAGAAGTTTTTTCCCCCAGGCTCAATGTGGTTGGGGCAGAAAGCTAACCACTCAACTCTAACACGAGCCAAGCTCGAGATTGCTTCATGTTTTGCCTTCGAGCCTCCCATGAGCTAGCAAGCGTTCACAAATTTTCAAGTATTTTCCCAGGTCCCTTAAAACAATTTTCACTCATGTAGGTTTTGAGGTATCAAGCAGAGTTCTTCATGCTGTTTCACGATAGTGTTTTGCTTCTCTCATTTATCGACCCTGAAGATGGAGACGACATTTTCCTCGAACTGTCGGTTGGTTTTCAACGAACTATACGGCGTTATACAGAGTGATTCAGAAAGATGGACACAATTTCAATTGGCTATATTTCCTGAATTATATGTTCCATTTGAATTCTGTAAATTACATTTGATTATACATACATGGAAGTTTATAGATGTTCACTGTGCCCCCCTCTGGCTGCACGGTTAAGATCTAGACGGTAGCTGAATTCATCCCACACTCGATGACAAATATCTTGCATCACTGAGTTCACGGCAGCTGTGATACGGTTTCTTAGGTCATTCAAATTTGTGGGAAGAGGTGGTACGTAAAACTGCATCTTTCACGAAACCCCACGGGAAAAAGTCGGAGGGTGTGAGATGCACGCTGCACTGCAGTCACAGACTCACTTTTACTGAAGTCATGAATGCAAACATTCTTGTGTTGCATAGTAGCCATCTCGCTTACAACTGACGCGGTGCTGGAGTGCTCTAGCAATAATATTAGAAACTTTACAACATCCTCTTTCAAATGTACTTTACAGAATTCAAATGCAACATATAGTTCAGGAAATATAGCCGATTGAAATTGTGTCCATCTTTCTGAATCACTCTGTATAATAGAAGACCGAACTCTTCAATTTTCACGCTGGGTAAGTTTTTTCTAGATGCAGCTACTTTTGTCTTTAGGCGGAGATTTTCAAATTGTATGCATTAATCATACTGTCTTGTGTACAGGGATAGCGTGACTAATGATAACGGGTTCTGGATTTGATGATCGGATTTATTGGCAATCCTTTACAATTACGCTCAATTACAAGAGCTCGCACATTGAACTGCTTCTGAACGACGTGTGTCTGACCAATCTCTATGAAGAATCTATCGCTAATCTCGGACTATAATCTCCTGGACTGCTTCAATACACAAATGAACTCCCTTTTATAGCTGCCAGGCGACCGGAACAGAAGTTGCCATGTCGAAGAGTTCCTCTGTCCTGTGTTGTCATGGCAATGTCTTTGTTAATATTCGTTGCCGGGGGAACACGTGCCAACTAACCGTTACCTAGAAAATTATTTCCGCTTCTGCTATTATTCCGGCTTTTAGGCAGTGTTTACCTAGCCGTTACCTAGCAAACTGTCATGATAGCAAACTCCGTGATAGCCGTGTTTTTTATTGTGAGAACCATAAGGAATACACAAATAATATAGAGATTCAGTTCGTACCTCACAGGAAACACATTACGTCTCCGCTACAGAGACCAGCCGGTTACATGTGATAGACGTGTTTAGAACCGCCATGTCCTCAGTTCATTACTCGTACTGCACTGTGGATCCATGGCTCTGATGTTCGGCCGGTGGGTACAGCGAACGAGAGGACAGAAACCAGAGACAACAAATAAACCTTAGGCTTTACGTGGTCCTGCTGTTTCCACCCCCAGGCGCCAAAGCTGCTTGTTGTACTTTGCCGTACGGGTTATTCTCGAAAGTAAACTTTAATTCTAGCCCAAACCACTGGACAAGCTTTACTCATGCACGCTTGTTGCTCGTTCAAATACAGAAGTAATTTATCTTGCGCCCACGGGTATTTTTTATATTTACAGGCCTATTCTTTCCTTGCATTCTAAAGTTGGAGACTTAGTATCCTGACTGAGATTCTAGTAATTTCTTCATTTACTCAGGACAACTGATTTGATATTATGTTAAAACATGCTTCTTTTGCAGCCTTTCGACTTCTTTCTGCCTAATTATGGCTATCCTCCCATTCGAAGCGCTACAGTCAGTGAATTTTAGAAGGCATCGGAAGTATAACAGAGCAAAGAAAAAAAAACAAGTTTGCATACTTACTAAGAGGTCGTGGGCCGCGCCATAGCTCAAGCGGTTAATCGCTGGCTTCGATCCCGGGTCTGGTCAAGTGGGATTTGTTGTGGACAAAGAGGCGCTGGGGCAGGTTTTCTCCGAGTACTTTGGTTTCCCCTGCCAATCTTCATTCCACCAACTGCTCCACAATCACCCTCACCTATCATCTGGGGCTGGTACAATAGGCCAGAAGTGGCCGCAGTACAAGGGACTTAGTCCCACCCCATTAGCAATAAAAAAATATATTGGGTAAGTGCTCAGTTTGAATCTCGACCAAGACCAATACCCTAACTGATGTTACTCGTGGTTTCCTCAGCCTCTGATGCTCTTAAAGGCGAAACAAGTTAATACATGCAGCTCACTTAGCATGGTTAGTGACTAGACTACCATGGAGTGGGTATGACGCTCGAACACGGTACACGAGAAATATGTAAAGTACTGGTTTCAGGAAGAAGGTAGTTTGAAAGATAAAGAAAGAGATGAGAAAAGGTAAATGAATAGGTCATTGGTTGCACCTTAGGAAATTGAAGAGTGAAGATATGAACCGCGTTCAACTGCATAGGGACTGAACACAGTCCATGACA
This sequence comes from Cryptotermes secundus, assembly GCF_002891405.2. NCBI lineage: Eukaryota > Metazoa > Arthropoda > Insecta > Blattodea > Kalotermitidae > Cryptotermes > Cryptotermes secundus. The sequence continues at coordinate 471,064 of NW_019727396.1, read as the reverse complement.
CTTTACATACAATCTTAGGCAGACAACAATAATCCCATCTGATGATCGTTGTGGCTTATCCAGTCCCTCCAGAAAAAACGTGGGGACAGTATGTCAAGGCAGAACATGACCGTTTCCTTCCATATTCTTCTTATTCATCATTATCCTACGATTCTGTGCTAAGTAGCCTGAGCAGCTGACAGCGTCGTTAAATAAACTGTAAATAAATAATAAATAAATAGAAACATGATCAGACAAAGATCAGGCTGTACATGACGGTGGCAATACCGCTGTTACGCAAAGCCAACGGAGCTGTCTAAACCCGTTACGGTATATTTCAATCCGATGAAGATTCAAGCCTCAACTTTTCAATTTGATAAATGTGGTTATGTATAATAAATTTAGTATCTTTAGAAAATTAATGTTTATAACTGTTGGCCTGTAAGTCCTCACAAATAAAGATAATACTAGGTTTTTGTTTCCACACGTTAGGAAATGTATTCTGCGATAAAATTAAAAATAAGTTTAAGAATACACAGGAAATTTTCGAAGAAAAAAAAACATGACAGAACTATATATATATAGTATATAGTGTATATATCACGTGCTACAGATTTCGATTTATGTTTCTAACATAATTTTGATCATAGTCTAAGATGGAAGTTACAGAAGTGCGGTGTGGTGGTGGTGGTGGTGGTGGTGGTGATGATGATGATGTTGATGATGATGACGACGATGACGGCGGCGATAAATAACTTCAAGTCCTATTACTTACATGCCGCGCCAACATCTACAAGGTTAATTACAGGTACAGGATAGTGCACATAATAATTACATTACAGAGAAGGAAAAGCATAAACACAATAGCCACAAGGTCATTTCCGGAAATAGCACAGTAGAAAAATTGGTATTTGTACCTTACATAACGAACAAGGGCATAAGTGTATTAAGAAAAGGAAAGAATGCCAATAAACAAGATGCTAGTTACGAGAAAACCAATCAAATGATAAGAGTAATAGCGATTAATTAAATATTCATGTCTTTTTACGTGGTAAATCAATAGAATTACATACAAGGTGTCACAGGAGGAATGTGCCAAACTTCGGGAGGGTGTTCCTTATGTTAAAGTATGCCGATATAACCCAAAACACCTATGTCCAAAGTTGAACGGTTACGGAGATAATGGCCCGAGAAAAGTGCGGTCTTCTGGTGG
>NW_019727396.1:434505-469808 GCF_002891405.2 Cryptotermes secundus | reverse complement strand
GCCGTAAGCTCATGTGCCACGTACAGAGTACGTTGCGGCCGTGTCGTGAATGGTTGGTAAATTAGTTGCGCTGAGTTGCTGAAATGCCTTTTGTGTTTTCACACGTGGAATATTGTGATATGCATTTTGTGTGTGGATTTTGCCGTGCTAATGCACGTGCTGCTGTTGAAGAATACCAAAGGCGTTTTCCCGATCGAAGGATTCCATCTCGAAGTGTATTTATGCGAATTCACCAGACATTGCGTGATACTGGTTCTCTTCCGAGTGTTTCTGTGCACTCTGAAAGGGAGGATGTACGAATGATAAACACACGAGAGAACGTTCTTGAGATGGTTCAGAGAAGTCCGCGTCTGTCCACTCGTAGAATGGCCTCTCGCATCGGCGATTCACGTATGCAGGTGTGGCGAACTTTACATGATGAAGAGTTGTATCCTTACCATGATCAAAGGGTACAACATCTGGAACCAGGCGACCATGCACAGCGTATGGATTTGTGCCACTGGATAAAAGCTCATCCCGAACTGTTAAGCGTCATTTTATTCAGTGATGAGGCGTCTTTTACCCTGGATGGTGTAAATAATTTACGAAATGTGCATACGTGGTCCCATAATAATCCACATGAGATAATGGAAACGAAATTCCAAAAGAGATTTTCCGTGAATGTACTTTTAATACAGTTATGTAGTCGGCTTATACCAGTATGCGCAGTCAGCCATGTTACGTCAGCGCTTGCCAGTCACGTGTCATGTACAGTCCTTGGAAGCCCAAGGAGAACTATGATGTGGCGTGCGAGTTTCTTTGTAGTTCAATTTAATGGCTTCATGTCATTTACAAGTTAGTTTGATGTTACGTACATTATTAACATTACAGAAACCACATGTTCCTGCCAGTTTTAATACGTATTTGGTAATCAACAAGTGTGTAACACCGGTCAAAGTTTCACACTTCTCTGGCCATTATCTCCGTAACCGTTCAACTTTGGACATAGGTGTTTTGGGTTATATCGGCATACTTTAACATAAGGAACACCCTCCCGAAGTTTGGCACATTCCTCCTGGGACACTCTGTATAGGGTAGAACGCCGATTATCCGAACTGACAATTAACCGAGTCACCGTAACCAAAGAATGCAGACTGTCTCCACTTGCTGAGTCAGCCCACGTGATCATTCTTCCTGCCCATTCCAATCTGTTCCGAAACGTCGTCTTTGTCATGTCCATCGTTTTAGTGTTCAGCTCTGTTTGATTTTCAAATCCATCTTGTTATTTGTGGATGCTAAAAAGGTTTAAATGTAAAGTAATATCCAGAAGTTCTATTGAATGTGAAAAATTTACCCTTGAATTGTGTGAATCAGACCAAGGCGTGAATGACAGATAATTCATTTATTGATTGGTATGAAGCGAAGTGAAGTGAAAAGGTACCGAGCAGATATTGGTAAGTTTGGGAAAGAAGTGCTCATTGTAGACGATGCATGCCACCCTCGCAGTGAACGTTTAGAGGGTGTAAACGGAAAGTTTAAATTCATGGATCGGGGGATTACTGAAACTCTTAGAAAGCTATACAGAAAACAACTCTTGAGAAGACTTTTATCGTGTGATGGCGATGAAAATGATGTGCTGAGCTTCTGTAAAAATTGCAACCTAAAAGTGTATGCTTACGTGCTTGCTGATCCATGGAGCTTTATTAAAGCCGAGGAAACTGTCTAGGAAAACCGGTGAAGTCTCCTAAAAAATAAGCTGAAATGAACTTCTTGAAATTATTATCAACATTCCTGATTGGATATTAGAGTCAATTTTACCGACAACACAACATATTTTTATTATTATTACACTACATGTTTCGACCTCAAGAGGTCATCCTCAGGTGTACGAACACAGCTGTATAATTACACGCAATCACATTCGTCTTCTCACTTATTCGATCCTGTATCTTATTCAGGCTCACGCTCAATAATATATCAAGCGCTCTCATAAAACACTAGTTAAAATTGTTCTAAATGTCAAAAGTTAAAATTTAAATTTAAAGTTTTTTTAAAAATTTTAAATTTAAATTTTAACTTTCCAAGCGAGCGAAGACAGTACATGCCTTGGACCGCTCGGCTACCGTGACCGGCCCTACTCTATATACACACTGAATATTTCTTAGGGGAAGAAGAGGTGAATGGGAGGAGGAGGATGAGGAGGAGGAGGAGGAGGAAGAAGAAGAAGAAGCAGTAGTAGTAGTAGTAGTAGTAGTAGTAGTAGTAGTAGTAGTAGTAGTAGTAAATTAAAAAGATTTCTAAGACTTTGAAATCTGCGCAATGGACAAGCTGTATTCAAGGGGTGAAGCCCGAATTTCTTAATGTTTGTAGGGATCCTCAGTCCATGCAAACAAAATCCGACACAGAAGCTACAGACAATTATCATGTTTCAGACATTTTCCCAACCCAGTATTCGTAATCAAAATATCATGTAGCATCGGTTGATCGGTCGGGTAAATTCCTGCTGCGTCTCGTCAACAGTAGTTTTGGGTTCTGAGTCCAGCCGGGCTCATGACCCTATTTCACCCCTTCTCACGTCTCTGTGAGTACCATCTGACGTTACATAAACTATTTGCAGGACATATCGCCGTTTAACTGTTTAGGAAAGACACTACGATTTCCGTCAGATGTCTCATGAAATTATTACCTACTATTGAACCCTGTTGTATCATCTGTAGGGGCCACATAAGGCAGGATGGAAAATTACTGGTGATTATGGGCGAATTTGGAATAAAGTGGGAAAAATGACTGTGAAGTATTTAACGACAGAGCCCTGTTCTTTTCTGGACGAAAACAATAAATACTCGTATTTGAGAAACCTAAGTCAAGATGGGCAGTTCTGGTCTCAGATTCTGCGTATATCCCGAATTCGAAGAAAGAGTGTTTACCTCTACACCACAATGCTTGGTAGTTGCATTTCTCCTGCAAATAAATGAAAGTGTTATTCAGACATGTCCTATGAATGGCAGGGAAACAGTGTATTTAAATTTTGGTCCTCCTGGCTTAATACCACAAATCTCAAGATTTTTTGCACATGAATACCAACAGTTGCATTTACGTGAAATCAGTACAGAATGTTACGCAATGAATGTACTTAAAACATAATGCGTTTTTTTGTTTTTGCTTTACTTAATGATGCTGTCAGTAAATCAGACTATACATCGTCGAATGGTAAGATGATTAATGAAAGATGAATTTGAAGGAATATTCAGGGAAGTGATCGTAGCCTATTTTAAATGACAATTCGCCTGTACGGACTTGTTAAACACCACTGATTTCTGTCAAAATAGTCGGCGTCTCTACTAAGATTCTTCTTAAAGGCGCGTCGTGTGACTCGCTATGCTCGCGAGTAATGTGGACGATATGACACGTCACGAGACAAGCAAATTTTAATTTTTTAATTTAAGAACTATAGCCAATAAATTAAAATATGACTACAGCCCTTACACACTACGAGTAAATATACGGATCCTCACGCGCCGAAGCCTGGTGAGCAACTGAAGTAGCGTGGACGAGGATTTAAGGGCACAAGTAATAGCCAGACGAGTCTCCCGACGAGCACGAGTAATGCGGACGCGCCTCAACAACTCCTTTATTGGAGAGCTGGTGAAGAACACATACGACCTATGTCCGTCTTAAACACAGATATACAGAAGCGTACTTGAGACATCCTTTGAACCGCTCTGATGCTTCCTACGCATCCATGCGCGACTCTTCATCCATTTGTTGTGGAAAGTTTAGACGACGTCCAGACAATTACTTAAATGCTGTTTTATTTTTATTTCCCTCTCATGCAGTCGGAATAGTTAAGCTCCGCTCTTTGTTATGACTGTTTATTGTAAAATGTATCGTGTTTGCCAACAGCCATATTGTCGCATTTTATTTTTGCTCTAACCATAGATTGAGAGTCTGGTATACTAACCACTGACATCCTGCAACAGTTCTTGGGATTATGGCGAGTCTGTTGTGTGTCCAGTTCCATATTCTTGACTCTGCTGCTCATTTTATTAGGTCCCTGAAGTTATGTATCAGTTTGCTAGCAATTTCGACATTAATCCCAAGGTTTAAGTTAATTCCATTTAGTCGTTCGTTGATACAATATCGTGTACCACCATGTACTAAGTAGGTCGGATTTCTTACAACGGATATCTTGTGCTAATATTTTCCACATGAAATTTCAGTTTTATGTCGAGCGTTTGGCCTGTGTTCTCATCTGTGTTTTGGGTTATGCATTCTTGACTTTACTCCGCAGAGCAGCGTGGTCTGTTCTTTTTACAGTGGATTGTAATGTTCGTTGGCTTTGGTTCATGTAATTCCGGTAATGAGAGAAGTCTATAAAATTTGAAAATCAGACCTTCAGCGGAATGCGCTTTTGCTGTGCATTGTTCCCAAAATCGAATCCATCTCGCAGTCATGTTGTTATTACGTTGTTGTTCTCACTTTTTGTCATGCACTACTTCAAGAAGAACGTTGAATATCTGTCTTTTGTGCTTTCACGTTTAAGCTTCCTGCAGTTGCTGTGTTGAGTTTGGCAATCTAAATCTCTGTCCGGGCCATATGAACCACAGCATTGCATTCATGCTTTGCCATGAATATTCAGTTATACACAGCTCTCAGATGAGCTGAGTGGTTCGCGCTGTTGATGATAGACATCCAGTTACGTAATTTCATTAATCGTATTTTATATTATCCCTAGAATTTTGATATAATTGGCACAGGAGCTATTCCTAATTCTTTAGCTGGCATAGCGCAGTCGTTATAGCGACTGGTTACGGGCTGGACGACCGAAATGTCGGAGTTCGAGCACCGGTAAGGTCAAGAATTTTCTCTTCTCCAAGTTGTCCAGACCAACTCTGGGGTCCAGCTCCTATCCAATGAGTATCGGATACTCTTTTCCCGGGGGTAAAGCGGCAGGGACGTGAAGCTAACCACTCACCTCCAGCTAGTACAGAAGTCAAGAAAATGTGGATCTATACATCCATTTCCCCATACGTGTTCATGACATAGTGCTTACTTAGTTAAGCACAGAGGACAACTCCCTGTTCCATGACTGAAGCGAAGTGCTTTTCACTTCATTTCTACTACCGTTGCTTCCTCATACATCCGTATCACTTCACCCAGTTATTTCTCATTTCTTTGTCTCCTGGAACTATGAACGTCATCTGTAAACGCTATTACGAATATTTTGTGCTGCAATATAGATGTACTGTTAATTCTGTTTTCACCCGCAGTAAAAATGGGTTCAAATCCAGAGCTTGATGGGCAGTCTGGGGGAACTGAGCTCCTTATCGGAAGGGAAACATCCCTCTGTACTTTGGATTAGATTGTATATATGTACGTGTATATATGTGTGTAAGGGGTGGGCCATAAAATCCGGCCCTCGCACTGCGACCTTCAATGATCTATTGTGCTTCCCCTTTGGATTAACCCTTTATTATTCCTACACTTCGAGTGAAATGTAGGACTTTATTTATAGGAGCGTCGTAAAATCCACTTGGTTCCATGAAGAACTGACCCACGTGACGAAATCTTAAATAAGCTATGACCTCACAATCACACAGGATATGTGCGGCTGATTCATCTTCTTGTAGGCACCTTTCACAGGTTGGGTCATCTGCCAGTCCCAGTTTGAAAAGGTGCCCTTTTAGGTAGAAGTGTCCAGTAAGTAATCCTACCGCCCATCACAAACTGATCTCTGTTTAATTTCCACAGGTCCTTCGTTCTTCTGGCAGAGGTCCTTAGTATAAGTCCCTTTGCCTGTTTGAGTCTACTTTGGGTTAGATAGTGCTTCTACACGTATTATACGTATTTATGCAGTTCTTGCAGAATCCATAATGGCCTCGGGTAAATACGACATCTGTTGAATGCAGATGTAAAATCCAACGACAATAAGCGTGACGTCATCTCCGTTAGCTCTCTATGTGACATCGCGTTACTGATACTGGCGATAGCGTCCTAAACTGTGCGCCGGGTGCATCGTCTCCCCCCATTCTGGTCCACGTCAGCTCGTTATTAGTCGGATTGGTATTTTGTAATCTCCCTTTAACAGTGTTACTGGTCTGCAGTTTCTTGGTTATCGATGAATCAGTGCTCGGAATACACATAAAAATTCATTTCTTTTTCTGCTAGGTGCCCAGTCTTCCTTTGAAGCATAAAATTCGGTATCTGTAAGGTAGGCCACACACCGGCATGCGTCAAGACATGTAACAGTCAATACACAATGTCTGCGACATGACGCAAAGAAAGGAGCACAGTTGAAACGAATGAGATTATGAAAACAGCTGCACACCGGTCTGAGTCATGATGCTGACGTCAGGTTCATGCTGACGAATCACGAATGAAGCAAGACTGAGTCTTTTGTCTCATGTCTTGATGCTTGTCTTGAGGCAGCTGGTGTGCGGCCGCCCTAAGAGGTTATGTTTGCTGTTTTCACAGTATGACGCATAGAATTCGTAGAGTATTCTGTCTTCGCCTGTTCATTTACTATCAGTTCTTTGTTTCGAGCAGTCCATAATTATTCGGGCCATTGTCGGCGCATCGATGGTTTCTTGTAAGTTTGTTGGTACCTTCGTCAGCATCTGACTAATCTTCCCATACTGATGACCGACTGCCAGCAATTCGTAACTTTCTGTATAAAAATCGACAGCGGTCACTACATTAAGACCCACTTTATCACATTAGAAGTCTGCATTCTGCCCAAAGAGTGTATTTGTGTTCCGTTTAGTTCTCACAGTAAACAGCGACTGTTTCCCTAAACAGAATTAACCGACTGGTGTTTGTAGCGGAGACGTAATGTGTTTCCTCTGAGGTATGAATTGGATTCTTATGTATTATTTACAAAAAGTTCCATTCATCCCGAGTGGAGGCGGGGTCGAATACCTCCACCGTAGCCCTGCGAGTCGTAGTACGCAACGAAAAGGGAAGTCTCGAATCTGAGACTGTAAAATACGGTCGGGAGTCCCATAAGACTCGGACCCGAGAATGACTGCGCTGGCGAGAGCTAGCAGCAATTGTAAACGACAGACCCGTCCTGTCGTCAGAGAGAGCGCCTCACATCAACAAACCCGCAATTGTCTCACAGTAACGAAAATCTGGTCATAAGTCCCAAATGAATGCTTTATTCTAAGACTGGCTGGCCGACTGACCGTCGGTTGTAACATGAAACTCGACTCGACTCGACGTGAGTCCTCTCGTGAGGTGCTTTCTCCTTCCCCTATTATCACAAACATAAATAACTGTCTTGTTAGCATGTCTCCTGTTTGGTTCTACTAGATGGTGTAAGGATATTCGTCCTTCCAGGAGCGAATATTTTCCTCCCAGTCTACTTCTTAAGTTCACCAACCTATGATGTATGTTCATAGTTTTATTTTTTATTTGTTAAAAGATTTATTTCGGTACTTCTTCCAAGAATTCCATTCTGTTCATTTCATAGGTCGTAAATTAATGCACCTAAACGTTTTCATTACTTTTGTTATCTCTGTGTTTGTTATATCCCTCTCTCGGGAAGGCAAGCCGTAGTTGTATGTCGGCATGTCTCCATTTAATCCTTTATATTTTGAAACTGTGATTTATTTCCTCGTCAAGTGTAAATGCCTTCTTCAGTATCCAAAAATATCTTCTTTGTATTGTGTGTCAGAGTCAGCCGGATGGGCAGGCGATCCATGTAGGCGGCTACTAATGTTTACGTCCCCACCTTACACTTCTCGAGACTCCCAGTGACGTGAATTCCGAGTATCCTTGTCGCAGCTTACGTCGCCCTGTCTGCGGTGCTTGTGTGTGGGTGGATGAGGTCAAGGTTTGTAACTAGAGCTTCTAATGCTTTACATAGATAGCAATACCTCGTGCAGTCGTCTTGAGATAACACGCAGTTAAGGTCGCCTATTGTGAAAGGTTTGTTGGCAAACGACGCAGTAGTAACTTCGCTGTTAGGGCGGGAGCACACCAAGGAAACTGGCAACCGCAACGCAACCGCGATTTCATAGAATTGTTATCAGCAGGGCCCGGATTTTGATGACATGTCATCTTTTTTTCCTTGTATTCTATGCGATGCTCTTAAATATATAAATCTCGGATATGAGCTGCTGGTTACAGAAATGTAAATTTTATAGGTAATTTTTTGACATTTATAGGTTTAAGGTCATTTTTTCATTTTAGGGGTAATTTTTTGGTAAATTTTTTGACTTTTAAGGGTATTTCTTGTCTTTTTGGACATTTTAGGGAATTTTTCTTCATATGTTTTCTGAAATGTGAATAACATGGAAGCGAAGTGTTCTTTCTCCTTCTCTTTTATTTCATTTTTCTGGATTTTTTTTGGCCATTTTATAGGTCCTTTTTTTAAATATTTTCAAGTCATCAAAATCCGGGCCCTGGTTATCGGCCAGAGTTGAACACATGTTACTGAATGGTGCAGCGCAAATCGAGTAAACTCAATTTATTCACCAAACTGTGAATTGTTTGTCTGCTGGGAACTCTCTCAGCACGAAATCTACGTCGACATTTTCGCCGACGCTTCTTAGCAGGTTCGTGTTTCACATGCTTGTCATACAGAAACACATGTTGCTCTAAAGCGGTGGTTCTCAACGTTTGTCAGACCGCGGCCCGTTAAATTATTTTTTTCTACAAGAGGAGGGCCCCGTACCGGGCAGTTGCCCGGCGACTGAGGAACACTCTAAAATACGAATATACCGCTCCACGACCGAACGCACTGCTCACTAATTGTTACTAAGAACAAAAGGCTAATGGAGCTGATAATAGCCGTCCACTTACGACAAATCATCAATTCCCATACATGAACCACACTTCCCGTCGTGAAACATGATGTCGTCAAGCGGTCAATAATTTAATAACTTGCCTAAATTCCAAAAGTTATCGGCCATCAGGCATACTGACTCGTCTGCAAAATTCGTATGTGCCACGCGGCCTGTGGTGCACCTGTCGCCGAGAAACGCAAAGCCGTGTAGTGGTCAACAAAGGTAAGAATCTCCCTGTACCTCCTTATGGAGAATGTGTGTTTGATCACAGAGTGCTACAACACTACTGCCATTTGTAATTTCTCTGTGGCTGTTAATTCAATACGGTCTCCTCATACTTTTGCCTAAAATCATTATTATACTCTGATATTTTTGGGTGCTGTATACTGTCACGAACTGAGATTTTCACCTCTTACAGAAATGTAACCGTACGAAAATTTTCAACGTCTGTCTTTTGTTTCGGAGTGTGTTCCATCAATATTCAGCGTTCGTCCTTTATAAGTATAAGCCTGTTTTACTTCGTTTCGTATTTATGGTGCCTCTATCGCTGTCTGGCTCATGTTATCTTCTCGCCCTCCTTCTTCTTCTGCTTCTTGGGCGTGATTTGCGTGCATCTGCTTCACTTTGATTCTTTTTGCGATAAGCTACACTCGAGAAGTTTCTGGTTTCACGACTCGCCGATCATTATTATCTCTCCAGGTGGTGTGCTCCCAAGCTCCCAAGCTCCTACTGTCATGTGATTTCCGGGGTTGCTGTCACTGCGTTGTTTTGTTGCGCATGTCTCTAGGATATCGCCAAAATCGCGCTGTTCTCTTCCGTTCCCTCTTTCTGTGTTTCCGGTACTTGTTTTACTTCAGCTTTTCCTCAGTATTCTTCTTATTTTGGAGATTTTTGGCTTTTCTGCTTCAGATTGCTCGTTACATCGTGGCCGTTTTGTGGTCTGAGTATTGGAGGTCATCGTCAGTGCCTTAGGCTCGGGTTTCAGCGAATCATTGGACTTTTCCTTCCTTCTTCACTGTTCTCCATACTGTAGTCACTTCCTAGAGCTCTAGGTGTCGGAACTGCTTGTTGCTCACTGTGTCGTTTTCTGTTCTGTGCCCTCAGGAGGGAACTTCGTTTTGGTTGCACAGAATTGGTATCCGTGCTCTTCTTCTGACACTCCTGGACCATATAGTTAATGAAACTGCATGTGTAACATATGACTGGTTGTCCTTCACATAAAACTGGTGCCCTTTACCCTTCTGCCGTCATATTATATTTTATATGGAAGTACCGTATTTACGCATGTATAGGCCGCACATTTTTTGCCAAAAATTCAAGAGGAAAACTGGGGTGCGGCTTATATTCGAAATATTTGAAATCACACTTCATTTAAAAAATATATATATTCATAATTAGTAATACAGGGTGTTCTACTCCTGAAATAATATTCCAAGAAAATTATTTTTTCTATAATTTCTATCTGAAAATTGTGCTGCGGCCTATACACGCGCGCGGCCTATACATGCGTAAATACGGTATATGCCTATTTTAGCGCTATTTGTACTCCACTGAACACACATACGCATGCGTGTGACTACTCCTTGTCTTTTACATCCAATACCAATGCATGTATACTTCAGATTTTTTTTTAATTTTCCTTTGATCGGGTGGAAAATCTGCGTTCCGAAATTTCCGTACGCCTGATCCTGCCGGGTACAATTTTCCATGGCTAATTATCCCACTGTGTTGCTCATATATCACTTTCGCTCCAACGACCTGTAATAATTCTGCACCTCTGTGATCGTCATTAAACTTTATAAATACCTGTGCTTCTGTCCGTACTGACTTTCCGTTCCTGTCGATGTAGCGTGTTACGTGTTCACTCACGGATGACCTAGGTTTGTATTCTACAACTGTCCATTACAAAAACGCACAATATTTTGTTCTCTCCTTCGTGCATGATCCCTGTTTGAACCGAAATACTGTATACTAATAATGAATTTTATGTATCGTTAATTCTCTCCCGATCGTAGAGGTTATTATTATTAGTGACTATAGGATTCTGACGATGGTGTATAACACACTGAGATATTGGGTTTCTGGGTTTTATCCATCGTCCTGGTTTTTAACATAACAAATAAAAACACGACGTTTCGGAAACTGGAATAGATGTTTCCCCTTTTCCTTCACCTGAGGACGGAAACAGATCCAGTTTCCGAAACGTCGTGTTTTTATTTGTTACCTTAAAAACCAGGACGATGGATAAAGTCCAGAAACCCAATATATCAGTCTGTTATTATTATTATTTTACAGCCTCGCCAAAGGAGCGTACAGAACACTTCCGCCTCTTGCGTGTAACTAACGAAACTCCTTTCGAGGAGGGTGGGGGTGGGGGGGTAATATCAGAAATTCAACATAAGAACTAGTGTATGCTGTTATATCCAGTTTTGCCAGACGCAGGATAGGTCCAATGGCAGGTTACTGTAAACATGTTAATGAAACTTCGTTTTCCATAAAATTCTACGATTTTCTTCAGTAGCTGAGTTACTACTGATTTTTCAACAAGAGATAAGCTCCATATAATTCCTTACCCAGTCTACCATCACGACAGCTGTTTAGTTCTTTCAGTGGTATATTCGAATTCACAGCAAATAAACAATAATAATGATGAATGTAGAGTCTCTAACGAGGCTTCTGTAAGCTCTACACACTTGTATTCATTTCAGGAGGAGAACCATATAAATTTAACGCAAATACTGTATGTACAAAATCATAGCGTAGTCGGTACAGCGACTGGCTACGAGTTGGATGATTTTGGATCGGAGTTCGAGTCCCGGTACGGTCAAGAATTTTCACTTCTCGAAGTCGTCCACACCGGCTATGGGCCCCACCCAGCCTTCTATTCAATGAGTACTGGGGGGGGGGGGGGGGGCTCTTTCCCCGGGAATACTTGTTTTGAGGACTGATTATTTTATGGACGTAACGAACTTGCTGATGTATACAACATGCCGATAATGTTGGCTTGGCGAACAGCCTTGGACATATATTCGGAAGGTACATGGCTCGAACCTCTGCTGCAACATCTGCTATCTTGTGTGAGGTTATTTCTGGGAGTTCCCTAGGTGATTCAGGTGAATGTAGGGCTAATATCTTCACTTTCTTTCGCATCCTTATGTGCTCATCATTAATCTCGCCGCATATTCTATAACCTCTGCAGCTGAAACATTGTCATTAAATAACAACTTAGAGCCAAGCAACACACACGACCCGCGGCGTGGTTAAAGGTTACAACAGAGTAGCTATGACGTTCGGCCAGAGGAAATAAAAAATGCGAACCTTGCAATGTTTCGGAAATACGTCGCTTGAAAGATAAAGCACGAGATGAATTGAGACGAGATAAGTGAATATTGAATCAATCTGAGGGAAATCTGTGGTAAGAACGTGAATCGGACTCAGCTGGCTACAGAACATCGTAATTATGAGCCTACAATTCATTTCTTGATCGGTCACTTTAGCTCAAGCGGTAACAATTACAACTGGTACTCGGAAGCTGCCGGTCTAGAGCACCGGGTATACTGACTGGAGTTTTTCGTGGTTCTCCAGTCTGCCCAGGAAAATGTCAGTACTTACTTACTTACTTACTTACTTACTTACTTACTTACTTACTTACTTACTTACTTACGCATGGAGCTGAGCCCTTTTGAAGAGCCGCCAATTCTGCAGCTACTCAAGAATTTCCCAGCATTTTATGGAAGCCGAAGACTCATTACCGTGTTCACAAGAGCCCTCCACTGGTCCCTATCCTGAACCAGATTAATCCAATCCATACCATCCCATCCTATTTCTGTAAGATCAATTTTAATGTTGTCCACCCACCTATGTCTTGATCTTCCCAGTGGACTCTTTCCTTCCGGCTTTCCCACCAATATCCTATACGCATTCCTCGTCTCCCCCATTCGTGCTACATGACCTGCCCACCTTATCCTCCCTGACTTTATCATTCTAATTATACTTGGAGAAGAGTAGAAGTTATGAAACTCCTCATTATGCAGTTTTCTCCAACCTCCTGTCACTTCATCTCCCTTCGGTCCAAATATTCTCCTCAACACCCTGTTCTCAAACACTCTCAGTCTATGCTCCTCCCTTAATGTCAGAGACCAAGTAGAAAAATGTCAGTAATTTCTTTAATCGGGTTACGACTGCTTCCTGCTTCGTCCTTTCCGCTGCGTTATTCACTAGTTATTCTATCATGCGATACTATATAACTTGAGGTGCTGACAACCCCGTGCAATAATCCACAATTCATCGCTCATTCCTATGCTTGATACTATTTCAGCATCCATTAATGAAAGCAGCTTCCAGTTACACAGTTTCAATACATTGTGTTTGTTACCAAGAGATTCAAGATGTTGACACCCCACCTCCCAACCCCCTTCATGGGCTAAGCATACATTGTATGTTTATGAATATTGATATCACTCTTGGCATAAGATATGCTAACAGATTCCATTTTGTTTCAGATGAAGTTAGCATGAAACACTAGTATCAATTAAGCTACAGCGTGTGGGGTATGTATTCAATTACAAACCCGAATTCATACGTTGGGCTCATAACTTTCTCCATAATATATAACTAAACAGATCTTCTTTTCTTTGTTCTTAGGTAAGTTCAATTGTTCCGGCAAAAAGGAGCGCTTGAGGACATCAATACGGAGTAAGTGTGAAATTTAGATTTATAAATTAAACTATATAATGTCGTTAGATATCTAACATCTTCGTTCTGTTCATTTTGTATATCACACTCCGAAAATAGGCTAGCAAAAAAAAGTGTTCGTCCTAGCTAAAACCAAATTTGATTAAACTTGCATGAAATAAATATATCCTTAGAGTTAATATACCTCGCCTGACAATAAAGTTCACGAACTCGTCGCGGATAAAAGTGCTGATTGCTGAATATCACTGTGGTCGCCTTTTAAGTACTCCCCTTTGGAAGCTATGCACCGATGCCAGAGCCTAGTCCACCTTTCAGAACAATTCTGGAACTGGTTTTGTGGAATGGCCTTCAGATCTGCCATCGTATTACTCCTGATACCATCTTTCAATATTTCCTTTATCTTCGGGAACAGAAAAGGACACTGGGGGCTAGATCCGCTGAATAGGCAGGGGGTTCCAGCACAGTTATTTCTTCACTAGCTAAAAGCTCCCTCACACACAGTGCCGTGTGAGCAAGTATTTTGGGATCGTTTTTGCACACACCTTCCCCATGTCAAGATTTTTCTGTTTCTCTGTCGATGTTCGCTTGCTCTGCTATAATCCTGATAGTCAGCCGACATTTTTCACGCATAATTTGACGAACTTTTGCATTGTTTTCTTCAGTTCTGCTCGTTGCTGGCCGTTCTTATCTCTCATCGTTAGTGACACGTTCTCCTTTCTCAAAAAAACGTATCGCCCAACTCAAAACTGCTGTTGACTTCATACCATTATCCCCCATAAACCTGTCACTAACATCTCTCTGATTTCGCTTCCACTCTTGCCACGTTTAACAAGAAATTTAATGTTCGTTCGTTGCTCTCTTTCAAGCTCCGGCATTCTCGCGACGGCACACCAAAACACACTCAAACAATAATAGACGCCACTCAGAAAGGGACTGCTATAGATCAACAACAACACAGCTGTAAAACGCTGATATGCCAATGTCGTCAAACCATATGAAGGTTTCTGTCCACTGCTACCATGGAAAGCATGCGGTGGCGAGTTTGCGAACTTTATTATCAGACCATGTATTTAATTTTCAGCATTCATATCGTATTTTCTAAAGAACTGATGTCTGTAATTTATTTACTTGAAAGTTCTAAAACAATGAAGCTAATATCGTTATACAATACACCTGGCGGAAAGCTACATGTTGTATGCTTTCCTGTATAGAGGACTTGTTCTGTACGTAAGAGGGGAACAGATAAAGCACAAAGAAAAGACGATATTGCTTCACGTCGAGGGTCACATCACATTCCCGTAGCCAGTTCAGTGAAGAGTATGGCCCATCGCTACCACCCAGTGATCGATGTGGTTGGAAAGTTATAGTAAGAACGGGTGGCCTACACAGCGAACAAAGGAAGCTGCCGGCTCTGCCATCCTGTAGTAATATCCTCTAACCGCCCACCCGTAATCAAGTTTGACATTTATCAGATCACATCACATCACGTTCTTGAACCCAACAACTAGTCCATAACGTGTTTCTAAGAGAAAAAGCGAGGGGCATTAAATTATGGTTACTGTGACTTTACTGTTTCTTTCCGGACGAGAATTTCGCGGGAGATATACACTATTCGCATAAAGCTGATATGTCCTAAAGCTCCTTTGAAGAAGACATAAGCTTAGCACTGACAGTGACTCTAATCTTGGCACTTGCGGGAAGAGAGAGGAAGGGGGGAAGGCCAAACCAAGCCTAGCTACTATGTGCAGCATCATTTCAGAACTCATTGGCCACTAGCATATTTGTGTAGTGCTCGGCTGGACTGAACTAAAGCAGTTATGTTGGTATGTTTATAGTACATACAAAGCATAATTTCAACAGCGAAATTGACACTGAGCGCAATTATATTACGCCTCTTGAAGGCAATGACGCGGAGCTTTTACAGCCACTATAGAGAATCTACTGAATGTTTTGGCTCAGGTAGTAGTTGCTGATTCATGCTGCTTAATGGTCCCCACGTCCTGCATTCATTCCTCACAGATCTCAAGGTTAGAGTTTTGTGCTCTAATTTCGTGATTTATTTAAGGCAACTTTATAAATGTCGGCCATACGCTTACGAATATTTGAATACACAGTAAACCTTCTGCTAAACCTGATTAATTAGGGAGGTCATCCGGATTAAGCAATAAGCCTGATTAATGAAGCAAAAGATCGCCCTAAAAGAAAAAAAACTTAGGAAACAAATAAATGGAAAATTTAATAATATAGATAGTGCTGATGAAAATACATAAACATCACTGCACAGCCTTAATTTATAAAAGAACTTACTTACTCATGGAGCTTAGCCCTGCTGGAGAAGCCGCCAATTCTGCAGCTACACAAGAATTTCCTAGTATTTTATGGAACCCGAAGGTTCATTACCGTGTTCACAAGAGCCCTCCACTGGTCCCTAACCTGAGCCAGGTCTATCCAATCCATACCATCCCATCCTATATCTCTAAGATCCATTCTAATATTGTCCACCCACCTACGCCTTGGTCTTCCCTGTGGTCTCTTTCCTTTTGGCTTTACCAGCAATATCCTATTCGCATTCCTCGTCTCCCCCATTCATGCTACATGACCTGCCTACCTCATCCTCCTCGACTTGATCATTCTAATTATACTTGGAGAAGAGTACAAGTTATGAAGCTCCTCATTATGCAGTTTTCTCCAACTTCATCTCTCTTCAGTCCAAATATTCTCCTCAACACCGTTCTCAAACACTCTCAGTCTGTGTTCCTCCCTTAATGTCAAAGACCAAGTTTCACACCCATACAGAACCACAGGCAAAATTACAGTTTTGTATACTCTAATTTTTATGTTTTTGGAGAGCAGACGAGAAGGCAAAAGGTTCTGGACCGAATGGTAGCAAACATTACCCGAGTTCAATCTCCTCTTAATTTCCTCCTGAATCAGGTATCGATCTGTTATCGTTGTTCAAAAATATCTGAACTGTGCCACATTTTCAAAACATCTGTTTCCTATCATTATGTCATGATTTTGCCCTGCATTTTGGTGACGAGACAGTAACATATACTCAATTTATAAAAAGAAAATAACCTGAAATCCAGGGTCTCCATCCAGCTCAAGCCAATTTTGGATATTTTCTTGCGTTGTTTCAGTCTTTCCAGCTGATCTCAGCACAGTTTGAAAGTTCTCCTTGTTTTAGGTCAAGTACTGATGTTTATATGATGAACCCTTTATATTTTTACATATTTTATAGAATTAAAATTAGTCTTCATAATATTACCCTAAAACGTACAGTGTACACCCCAAATGCTATATTTCATTAAGTCCAGTAAGTAATTAATGACACAGAACATGCAGGAAGACGGACATATATTCAGGATCTCATTTGTCCTTCACCTTAAAAGTTTAGTCGTGCAAAGAACGAATACAATTACATTTTATTTACATTCGTAAATATATTGCGTTTTTTCTATAAATGCGGATTAGAAAACCGAAATTAACTGCCGTGCGGATCCTTTGCGCTGACCACGCGACACCCTCAGTCCGCTAAAGTTGGCACTAATTTCGCCGACAAGCGGTGGTCGCTCGGTCGGTATAGTTCGTTTGCGGACTAAAACCACGGAGGCTTCGTCATCACGTCTGCATTTTGGGCCCAGACGCACTTATTTCATAACGCATCAAATATCTTAAGGTCGTCTGATTGTGGGATACTCCCTATTCTAAACACAGCCCTGGCTCCTTGTCTTTCTCAGGCAGTGTCTTTCGTAAACTAAAGACTGTAATATCCGGCTGTATTTCTGTCGGCCTCTAGTGAAAATAAAATATTCAAGAAACAAATGTCTTGCTGAACAGCACTTCAAGTATTAATTACGTAGGCGAGACGAGCCAGTTGCAAGAATGTCTGAAGCCGTGCAGAATATGGAATTCGCCGCTATCTGGAGAATGAATGATCGGCCTCGGAGACACAAGAATGGGCCTTGACGTTGTCAGCTTCAGTGACCGAAAATATTTCAATGTTGTACGTCTGCATAGAAAGTCTAAGCGCGCACTCGCTGCCGACAGTAATACAGCAGCTTGGAATATTAATTGCTTCACATCCGCAGTTCCGCTAAGACTGTCACACAAGAATTTACAAAGTCGGCTTCTCACAAACCTGTCCTTGTTCTTGCCCTTTAATATTCCATATGTTAAATTGCCTTTGACGTTAGCAAACGTATCGAGTAAGTTCTGCCGACAGGACTAAAAACAAAGAAATGTGAACTTCGCAGTTGCTGTACTATTTACATTACTTCATACGCCGCCTGCTTGCCACCGTAGCGGCCCGTATTCAATCCCAGAAGGGGTCATTTGTGATTTATGATCGTCAAAGTGACACTGGAACGGGTTTCCTTCCAGTATCGAAGATTCTCCTGCCAATTGTTATTATTACGGCTCTACAACCCTTTGTTAGGCCTTGGCAGCTTTTTCGATTTACTGATCATATACACAGTCGGTAGGACTCCTTGGATGGGGATCAACCCGTCGCAAAGCCTCTACCGACAAACTCCATGGTTTCTGTCCGCAAGCGAACTATACCGACCGAGCGACCGCCGCTTGTCGGCCAAGTTAGTGCCAATTTTAGCGGATAGAGGATGTCGCGTGGTCAGCGCAACGAATCTCCACGGCCGTTAATTTCGGTTTTCTGGACAGAGCCGCTGTTTCCTTGAAATAGCTCCTCAATTATCCTCACGAGGCTGAGTGGACCCCGTTCCAGACGCAATACTTCTCAGAAAATCTGCTAGCGCCGGAAATATGACCTAGGACCTCTGGATCTGTAGGCAGTAACTCTGACCACTAGACCCCAGAGGCTCTACCTACACACAGAACATCAGAAAAACAGAATGAATTCACACAGACATCCATGCCTTGAGTGGGAATCGAACCCACGATATCAGCGTTCGAGCGAGCGAAAACAGTTCATGCCTTACACCGCGAGGCCACTGTGATCGCTTCCCCTGCCAATATTCATTGAAATATTCATGATACCGACTCTCCCACATTCATTAATCATCTGTCAACAGCCTTGTATAGTCTTGAAACTTATAGCGTTATTAAATAACAAAGAAGCGAATAAAGCTCAAGGGTGAAAATGCTTTAATTCATTGTAAAATAGACGGGAAATCTGTTTGTTCTTGGCAACGCTGAATTAATTAAAGAGATGACATCATACAAGACAGATAATAAAGTGTTTATTATCAAACCTTTCTACTGTTCTGGTGGTTCTTGCATCGCCGTGAGCTGTGTAACTATCCAAGTGGAAGGGTGCTTCATCGCAAAAACAGCGACATGAAGACACCCGCATTGTTCTCCAGTAGCACCCAGTCCTCCCTCGAAAAAGCGTAACGTCTTGCTGTTCCATCTTCTGGAAATGGTTGACACAGTTTCAAGAAAACAACGAAAACTCATCGCGACGGAGTTTCCATGCAGTGCTGTTTGAGACCCCAAGTCTATTGTGTTAAACGTCACACTTTTTCTTAGACTTTCTCTTATTACGTCTCGAGCAGTATCGATACGTTGTTTCATAGACTACTACGCTAGCTTCACGTCCCTTCGCACGTCTATCATACATACGTGTACTTCCTGTCTCCTAAACTAACTTCATGGAGCTGAGCTCTTCTTGAGAAGCCGCCACTTGTGTAGCTACTAGAGAATATCCCAGAATTTCATGGAAACCGAAGGTTCATTACCATATTCACAAAAGCCCTCCACTAGTCCCTACCTGAGCCAGATCAATCCAATCCATACCACCCAAACCTAAAATCCATTTTAATATTATCCACACACCTACGTCTTGTGTCATCCGATTTCTCTCCTTTCTTCTGGCTTTCACACCAATATCCTATATTCAATACCCTTCTCCCCCATTCGTGCTACATGGCCTGCCCACCTCATCCTCCTTGACTTGATCATTCTAATTATATTTGGAGAAGAGTACAAGTTATGAAGCTCCTCATTATGCAGTTTTCTCCAACCTCCTGTCACTTCACCTCTCTTCCGTCCAAATATTCTCCTCAACACCCTGTTCTCAAACACCCTCAGTCTATGTTCCTCCCTTAATGTCAGAGACCAAGTTTCACACCCATACAGAACCACAGGCAAAATTATAAATTTGTATATTCTAATTTTACGCCTTTAGAGCGCAGAGAAGAATACAGAATTTCTGGACTGAATGGTAACAAACATTACCTGAATTCAGTGTCCTAATAATTTCTTCCTAAACAGAATTTTGATTTGTTGCTGTCCTTCACAAATATTTGAACTGTGCCACATTTTCAAAGGATCTCTTAGCTCTATACCCGTTAATGCCATGATTTTGCCCTGAATTTTGGTGACTAGACAGATACATATACTTAAGTTTTCTCTGCTTTATTTCTAAATAAACTTTACTGGCTTCAGTTAAAGTTTCTGTGTTTTCTTTACGGTAACGTCCCAATAGATTCACATCATCAGCATATACCAGCAGCTGATCCGGCCTATTCAATCCCACCTGGTATTCCTGGAACTTCCTAACGGCATATACTAAAGCAAAGTTGGAAAGCAGTGGCGATAAAGCATCTCCTTTTTAGACCATTCTGGGCAGGAAACTTACCAGACAAATGTTTACCTACACGGACTTTACCATACGTTTCGTTTAAACACATTTTAATCAACCTAACCAGTTTCATGGGTATCCCAAACTCTATCAGAATATTGTACAATACTTCCCTCCTAACTGAATCATAGGCTTTCTCGAAGTCTATGAATAGCTGATGTACTGTATCATCGTACTCACATTTTTCGCCAGTATCTGATGAATGCAAAGATCTTATCAACAGTTGATCTGTTACGCGGAAACCTAAACTGTTGCTGTCAAGGTTGCATCTACTACTAATTCCACTGCCCCCACGATTGTTGTTTCCATTGAACAAGGATTGCATATTTCTATATCTACGTTTTGGGACTCAGAATCTGAGGAACATATTTTAAGTGACGTTCAGACCTCAGAAATTCACACGACAACCATATTAATATTCAGGAAAAAAGAAAATTAAAAATGTGAGGTCGTGCGCCCTTAAATCGCTTGCATTCATGCAAAACTCGACTTCATTAATCATGCTTCATGTCAAGTTTCATGACAATCCGTCGACTTACTTGAATTTGTTTAGAGGGAAATCACACACACAGGCGGGGACAATAATAAGCAAAGCAGGCCCAGAAATGTAAGCTATGTTGAAAAGGCATTTTAGTAAAACCCCTAGGTAGAGAAATTGAAGTGGATTATCAGTGGTATACGTCCGTATTCGCAAAGGAAACCTTCAAAGAGTAAATGATTCAAGTAATGGAATTTTCAAATAAAGTCTTGCACTCAGATAACACATGCGTCACTTCCTCTCGCACTATTTACGGTTCCACTTACATTTATAACATTATTTGTCTTATTTAGGAGGCTTGGGTGCTTCTGAAATATTACGAACAGATCAGAACTAGGAAGGGGCAGTCCTTACCGGATTGCACACAGCTACCAACCACATGTTGGCAGCTTGGCATTCTGAATTAACATTCCAGTCGATGGACTCACATAAAGCTAAAATATTTGTGCCTAAGGATACTTCAGTTAAGATGTTAACAACTTTTCCTACTTATATTATGATTAGAAGCCGGAATACCTCAGTCAGTATAGCGACTGGCTACGGGCTGGTATACCGAGGCGTCGGAGTTCGCTTCCCGCTAGGATCAAGAATTTACTCTTCTGCACAGCGTCCAGATCGGCTCTGGAGTCCGCCCAACCTCTTAGCCAATGGGTACCAGGGAGTCTTCACCCGGAGGTAAAGAGGCAGAGGCGTGAAGCTGACCACTCACCTCTCACTACTGCCGAGGTTAAGAAAATGTGGATCTATACATCCACTCCTCTACACGCCTTCATGGTGTAGTGCTTAATTAGTAAGCACACGGTCAACCTTACTTTTTACTTTTATTATGAGTTAACATGCTTCTTATATTTATCTTGCTTGCCACATTTAGAAGATAGCGCTAGTGATGCTCTCGCCTCACAAATTCATGTCTCCCCAAAATGTTATTGCCGATTTTAAGAAATTGTAACTTACGCCTCTGGCCTGGTATCCAAATGTCACATTTCAACAAATCGGTCCAGCTGGAGTCGAGTTCAAACATGTGGAGGGACACACAGAGACAGACGGACAGGATATGTTTTACTTTCTTGCATGTTGTCAAAGAGTACAGAAAAAGTGGGAAAACTCCGAGAGACATTGGCAGTACAAGGAGGAGGAACGGACTGAGGCTGACAGTGACGTAGCACGCATGAAGATGGATGCTGAGAAGCTGAGAACAGCTCACAAAGAAAATTCGTGATAACGTAATGTTGGGGTCTCGATTGCAGATGTCGAGGAAATGGCTATATCTATGGACTTACACTTGAAGTCACTTACCGTATTGTACTCGCATTGCTAAGAGCAAGGTAACAGAGGAGTTTCGGTACTCTTGGTATCTCTTGGTACAGATTTCTTCAGACGATAAACAGGAACATCGCTGAGGAAGCACAGCTTATTTCAAACACGTGTTCAAGGAAGTTAGGTTCTGAAGCCTTAGCAGAAGGCGAAAGCAAGCGATTAGATTCCGCAATCACTGAACCGTCTTGTTCAATATTTCAGTGCTAAAGATACGACTTAAATTTCAAAGTCTGGAGCCAGAAGACGGATATTAACGTACCATAGCTTTCCGTCTAAGCCAATCAGAAAAAAAGACATCGAAATCGAGTGGGCTGCGAAGCGAAACAAGCTTATTCGCGTTGAAAGGTAAGCGGCCAAGCGAGCAAGGCATGTGCCGTCTTCGCTCGCAGAGATCGTGAGTTCGAATCCCACACAAGGCATGGATGTTTGCTATTTGTATGCGTTTATTGTGTTTGTGTTGTCCTGCTTAGGTAGAGACCTTGCGACGTGCTGATCACTCGTTCAAGGAGTCCTACCTTCTGTAAAATGATAAAAAAATGAGAAGAAAACCTCGACACAGCAGGGTATAAGAGGAACGGATTTGGTAAGAAAGGTAAGCGGTTGAATTCAGAGGCAGGAGAGTACAATTGTGGTTGAGGATATCCATGGTAGTCTTCAGTCCCTCCATACTAGTGCCGGGATAGGACACCAAAACCACTTGCATGTACAATATTTTGTTTTGCTCCCCATAATTTCAGCTGCTTTTACGTATGAAAGCGAACATCTTGGTAGACTGAGCACACTACTTACGCTTCGAAGTGCGGACTTCTCGGATTTACATTTCGGCCCGGAGACAGTCAATGCTGACTGAACGTTTCTATGATTTTCCTCAGTTCCTCCAGTCGCCGTATAATGATACAAATTTAAAGCGTCTTTAACTAAATCAAGAATGAACAAAATAAACAGAAATACATCGCCGTAGACAGACTAAGCTGGACTAAGGAGTTGGAAGACTGAATGTCATATTAAGTAGACCCATCGTTTGATTTATACTGAGTTACTGAATAACACTTAAACTGCACTTTGACCTTCGTGTTCTTGTTGACTAGTCAATGAAGTTTATGCTCTCACAAACAGACTGTACGTATGGGATTTCACTGCATGTTTGCATAACAACTCAGACATTTGTTAAGCTGCGCTCCTGACTTCCACGCTGGAAGCTTGCAGATATATNGGGACTAAGTCCCTTGTGCTGTGGCCACTTCTGGCCTATTGTACCAGCCCCAGATGATAGGTTAGGGTGATTCTGGAGCAATTGGTGGAATGTAGATTGGCAGGGGAAACCGAAGTACTCGGAGAAATCCTGCCCCAGCACCACTTTGTCCACCACAAATCCCCACTTGACCATACCCGGGATCGAACCCGGTCCGCCGCGGTGGGAAACCAGCGACTAACCGCTTGAGCTATGGCTATGATATAAAGGGTTGTGTAGAGGAAGAAATCAAAATCAACCAGTAACCTCTTTATCTTTACTATCTTACAAGACGCGCTTGAAATTTCCTCCATGTTCACGGACACACAACTCGGCTCTGCCTGAAAGAAGAAACTCGCAAGTATTCGAAGATTCCGAGTGTGTTTATCATTTAACTCGAAATTATTGAATGCGATGACACAGCTCCTTCCTTATATGGACTGCTGTGGCTTAAACTTGAAGTTGTTTTTCCAACTTTATACAGGGCAAATATCGAGAGATTGAAGTCAGGCGAGCGTTCGGGCCAGGAACATGGAGATTCATGACCGCGGCCCTCCCAGCGCCCAGGATGCTTTTCAGACAGCAACTGGACCACTTCACGACTGTAACGTGGTGAAGAACCGTCCTGAAGATGAGGCTTGTTGAAAGACGCATCTTCCAACGGTTCACCTAAATATGTATGTGGAAAATAAATCGTTGTCACTTAACTCATGACGATACAATTCCAAGGCCCGTGAGACAGTCACTTGAATTCCAGCTCATAGGTTACCAGGAAGTTGTCGTTGCTGATAGTGTGCTCAAAACAGAAGGATCTGATCAGTATGGTCGCCGTGAACTTCGCGATCCCACCGCGTCCATGAATAAAACCTCTGCTGTATACGCAGTGTCTTCGGCCTACTTCTGCAAAAGCCATTAGCAGAATGCGCGTCTTGGAGGTACATCGCGAGGTAGAAACCCACGTACAGATTGAGGGCAAACTGATATACTTACGCAAATATGGGAGGTATCTGTGCGTAGATAAGACGTCTGCTACTGATGGCAGGCTCCCTTTCAACGACCACTAGGATCTGCTCTTTCATCCTCGCATATGTGCAGGAACTTTATGAATAACATCTCGCATTCTGTGAAATGTTCCTGTCTCTCGGAGTTGGAAGCCAGCATAAAAGAAATTACTACGATTTGTACTCTCCGCTTACGATGTTTTTCTCTGTATCTTCTAAGAGTATTCATAGTTTTCCTTTGAAATCTCCTAACACAAGATGAGAGTCCGCAAGTTGAATAAATGAATAGCCACTTTCCATGCTGGATCGGTAGGTAACAAGCTTTCGTAACCTTAGATCGTTTCACACTGACTCGAAATGTAAATACCTAAAAACAGAGGTAAAGGTAAAGATGTCCCTGTGTTTAACTAATTAAGCACTACACCATGAAAGCGTGTGGGGGAGTGGATGTACAGATCCACATTTACTTGACCTCGACACTAGATGGAAGTGAGTGGTCACTTTTACGCCCCAGTAGCTTTACCCCAGGTGAATAAGCCCATGGTACCCATTGGATAGGAGGTTGGGTGGACCCCAGAGTCGTTCTGGACGACGTGGAGAAGAGACAATTCCTAACCCTACCGGGACTTGAACTCCGACTTCTTGGTAGTCCAGCCCGTAGATAGTCGCTATACCGACTGAGCTATCCCGGCTCCCGAAATGTAAATACCTATTAGGATTTATTATTCTGCATTACAGTACCATGTAATCAGGGTAGGACTGTCAGGTACTGTAACCGTAAACACAAAGTTCGGCATAAAACGGACCTCTAAGATTACCACGCGATATACAAATAATTAAAGTGGTCTCGGAACGTGTTTTCCAGAATGTCACGGCAGGGGCTAATGTTTTCTCATGGTTATAACTTTTTATGGAAGGCCCTCAAGGTACATATTCATAAGCACTTTTTATTATCATTATTTTGACATCCAGAAGCATGGAACGTAGTTCCGAGACGTACCTATATTAGTAAGATAACGCTCATTTACCTCAGTGTGCAACTGCTCGTAACAGTCGACAATATGATTTAACGCCAAGTCCGGGAAGTGAAACTTGGCTTATCAACTCTCCGACAGAACCGCAGTATGTAGGACTGGCACTAAATTTCGCAGTTTCGGACAGAGTACTTGCGAGCTCGACACTGCTTAGAAATTTGAGTTTTAACGTATTTTTCTAATATTGGCCGTTCTTTATTAACGAGGTGTTTATATTTTGTTTCTTATAGAACCGAGGTTACGCTTGTGGTGAAGTCTCATGTAGACTATAGTAGGTCTTACTTACTTACTTACTCATGGAGCTGAGCCCTTCTTGAGGAGCCGCCAATTCTGCAGCTACTCAAGAATTTCCCAGCATTTTATGGAACCCGAAGGTTCATCACCGTATTCACAAGAGCTCTCTACTGATCCCTATCCTGAGCCAGATCTATCCAATCCATACCACCCCATCCTATCTCTCTAAAATCCATTCTAATATTGTCCACCCACCTACGCCTTGGTCTTCCCTGTGTTCTCTTTCCTTCTGGCTTTCCCACCAATATCCTATACCTATAGTAGGTCTTATCAGTATGAACTGTGGACAGAACCGAATTTAATTTCCTTTAATTGTGAGTTTCATTAAAAACTCACTGGAAAATTTACACGAGTTTTATTCTTAGTCTGTAGTTTTCTACGCTAAAGCGAATATGTTTGTTTCAATATTACTTGCTTTCGGTTGTTTGTCGTTAAGAATCGCTGGGTTAAAGTGAAAAGGAAGGCCTCTCATAAACAAAATAAAAAATGAGCTCTTTCAAGAGAACGGAGAGAAATATATTTTTGTGCAAGTTGTAGTGAAAGTGCAGCTGTTGAGAATAAACTTAATATTGCCAGGCACTGCAGCTCGAAGCACAAAGAAACGTAATAATTGTTGCGGTGCTCTAAAACGATAAAAAATTGAGGCTTTAAAAATGGAGTTTAAGTCACACAGAAATTTCTTCACGAAGCAATCCAACGATGATTCCCCTGCATTGGGGGGGGGGGCAAGTTGTCGTGCTGCTCAAATGTGGGCTGAAGAAAGCAAATATTTTTCTCATCGGGAGTTCGCAGGAAAATATTTGCAAGAGATTTGTCCGGAGAAAGTCTCTTGTTTCTAGTACCGAGAACTTGTCTCGTGCAGCAGTAACTCGGAGGACTGAAGATACTAGCAATGACTTTAATAAATTCAGAAACAAAGTAAAAAATTTGGGAGCTGCTGTTTAACGCTGACACAAGCTATACTGCTCAGTTATTAACGTTATTTGGGTTTATACCTCGCTTGATAGGTCAAGAACTATCTAGTCCAAGGTACTGCACGGCACAGTGACATTTGAGTGCATCTAAAGCCGTGAAGGAACTTGAGGTGCCCTGGACAAAACAAGAGGCGGGGCCTCAAATATGGCTGGAAATAAAACAGACTTGGTCAGTAGCATTAGGTGAGAAATGATAAAAAAAAAATAAAAAAAATTATATGGAAATTAAATGCATCATCCATCAACAGGGTGGAAAATTTTTGCAGTTAGAATATGTTATGAAACTTTTAGTGTCGGCTGCGAACTTCTTCGGAACTTTTCATCCCTTTCTGTCCGAAATTTAAGCTCATTGTGAGGACGTTCTGAACCATACACAAATCGCATGGCTGATCGTGGAGTTGTGCTAGTGGACGCAGAAATGTTAATGAATAAGAAACAAAAAGTTATGACTGAACTCTCTGATTTTGAATTGCTATGTTATAACAGACACCAGCTAAATGGTTTGAACACTAAATCTCAAGTTCAATATAAACCGATTCAAAATACGATTGGGGCTGTAACATCTTTTGAAATGAAGCTTAGACTACGTATTTCCGAAACAGGTGAAGAATATTAACCCGTTATCTCTTTAGAGCTCAGTGGTTACTATCTATACCTCATGCTTTAAAGTGCTAAAACTCTGCATTATGCCGACAGAGTGTATTTGTGTGTTTCGTGGGTTTCTTGCAATAAACAGCGATTACTTCCCTGGTTGATTTTTGTAACCGAGGTGTAATTTCTTTCCAGTAAGGTACGAACTGAATATTAATATATAATTTGGAAACGGGAACCTGGCCCTCCAGACTGGGAAGTCTCGAATGTGAGACAGTAAAATATTGCCACGAGTCTCGTGGGACTCGGACCTGAGAATGACTGCGCTGGCGAGGACCAGGATCAATTGTAAACGACAGACCCGTCCTCTCGTCAGAGAGGACGCCTCACATCAAGAAACCTGCAGCTGCCTGCAGTAATAAAAACCTGGGCGTGTCCCCCAGATGGGTGCTTGACACCAAGACAGACTGGCCAACTGACCGTCCGTTATAACACAACTTTGACTTTGATATTTTTAGTGTCTAAATTGTTAAACCATTTTTTTGTGATTTGCTACGTACGGATGAACACAGTAAGTCTTTCAAGTGCCCACGCTGTAGAAATGTCTGATCTCTAGGGTAAGAATTTTAAAATTAGATTCACTGACTTTCGTAGCCACGCTGCAAATGTCCTTGAAAATTCATTCTCTGTTGACGTCAATGATGCTCCAGAAAACCGAAACTTGAATTGACAGAACTCCAGTAATAAAACAATTCAGAAATTGCTGCCAACATATGAACATAACCAAGAAAGCTAAAACTAAGTCCTTTAATTTTGTCATATAGGCCCATTACTTCAGCTCACTACTGTCAATTTATATTCACCACTTCGATAACAAAGCTGACCTCTGGCGATTGGGTGATATTTCCATTCAATTTACATTAGCATAATATTGTGCCGCGTCCCCTCATAAGATCTGTAACATTAGTATCCATAGTGCTTACTCGAATACTGAGTAGGAGGTGTGTGACTTATTCGTGGAATGAGACGTTAAACACAATCGAGTTGTCTATTTCACTCTCGAAAAAACGTTCGAATCTTGCCTATTCCATCACTTTTCCATATCGTAAGACAATAACAGTGTCTTGGGATATCTCCTTGATTCGATGCACATTTATATGAGATGATAATCTATTACTGCAGACAATACCCGGCTGTTGTAAAGCTGATTGCATGGCAGATATCACAACGAACCTTCTTAAATTTTCGTTTCTATTTCATTAAATAAACGTCACATCGAGAGATATCTCAAAAGCTGCGCATATGAATAAAACAAATTCCGTTTCGTCTGCTTATTATTTTTAAATATACAGGCTCCAAGAAAATTGTTAAATTAGATTTCAGTTCCATATAAGTTACCAAAATGATTCGCTAAAGTCAGAAGTATGGGGACAAGCATGATCTTCTGTCGTGTGTTCATTTTTTAGAATTAGTCACTGTCAGATGGCAGCACTCTATAAAGGTTCGGCCTACAGAGCGCTACGTACGCTATCTCCCTTTATTGCCGATGTGACTGGCCACACAGACTTCCGTACGCTACGTACGCTATGTTCCCTACGTTAGCTGCGTCGCAGAGTGTACACAGCGTACGTAGCGTATATAGCGTAGCGCTTTGTGTGGCCGAACATTAAACATGACATTGNAGCCAAAAGTTTCCCGCCCAAGTAGTTTCCAATGCCTCTGGTAGATGGGGGAAGCATCGGGTACCGAGGGCCAACCTCATTGGCTGAACGGGGCTGATAGCACGCACCAGTACCGGTAGGGTATGGCGACTGGTAGAATATCAAAGGGGGACGTACAATAGACTATTAGTCGCGGTGCATGGGGAAACCCACCCCTTCTAATAATAATAATAATAATAATATAATACAACAAACAGTTCTTACGGACATTTTTCAGTACAGCATTAGTTCTCCAGAACACTGTTCTATCCGTCCCACTTATTCTTATATTGCGATTCTTGTTGCTTCGTATTTCGAACCAATATTAATGAATGAACTTTCAGAGCAGGAATACATCTGCCTTCTATCGCAGAAAATATGAATGGAATCACGATCCATTTGAACCTTCATATATATTTCTTATCAAAACGATTAAATACCGTTAACTGAGGCTTCCTTAGATTCCGTCATTTCCTGCTTCGAAGAAGTCATTAATCAAATCCTAGAGTTCTGACATCACGAATATGGATCTTCGGATTTAGCTTGTAGTAACGCCTCCTTGTTCATCTTGTGCTGACCCAGCCCCAACAAACGAGAAATCTGGGTTGGTTTTGTGACAAGTACACAAACACTAGCGCTGCTTCGTCTGCAGCAAAGGCAGGCTTATCCTTTGATGCCTCAGCTCCGTTGCTTCCTACTATAATTAATTATGACGCATAATCTTCGATGCGTTTTGGAGAGAAATTATATGGGATACTGATTATGTACGGTAAAGGGGAAAGTAATAACTGTCACAGTCAGGAAAGCAGTAGCGAAACTTACCCTTAGATATTACAGTAATATTGAAATGCGTTTTGAAAAATGCATTGCCACGTGTCACACTGGATTCAGCTGTCTGCATGGTAATTAATCTCTCGAGTTGCATAAAAGGGGAGGAATTTCGTGATCTGTTGGCGACTGTCAGTTTCTCTGGCGCGTAGTTAGTTGTCCTGGTCTATACAGAGCGCTACCTCGTCCTGCCTTTAAGACTCGGAAAAAAAATACGAAAACCCTGTGTCGCGATACCCGGTTCCGGTACCGATACTCGACCCAGAACCTCCGCAGTACAAGTCTGACTCATTTCCACTCCAGCTAAGTTGCTGTCATGACTTAATTTAGAAGATACCACCTCCCTGCGGCAAATTCACCATCACTGGTTTCTTCTGCTTTTGATCTCCTCCATTTCTTGGAATGAAGTTGAAATCCTCGGTAGCTTTCTTCAGCGAAGTTCAATTGTCTCAGCCTGAGTGAATAGACTAGACGTGAACTATTTGCAGCAGCTAAGAAATGTCACCGAATACCCGAGGGAAATTCTGCAGGGAGCGTCTCTTATAACTCATTCCTCGAACGTTAAATGAAGTGTTAGGCATTAAGCCTTTAACTATGACACACACACACACACGGGATGTCGTAAGAGTTCGGAATCACGCCAAACTATATTTTTACTTTAGGATTGCAAGGGCATATTAAGACTGTTGTCTTGTGTGAGAGTGAAAGAACGCCCAATAGCAACACAAAACGGGATCAGAACGATATTGAAATTTAAAGAAGAAGGTTATGTGGTAGACATAACACGACCGAGCCGGCTTAGGACCTTGAAGAAAGTTCATGAAATTGTCATAGCCAAAATGTGTGACAGCAGAGTAAGACGTCAATAGGAAGCAGAAGCCAGAACTTCGAGGAGCAACAACCAAACTATTTTGAAGAATCAAAAGTTCATCAGAATTTTACAGAGGCTACTCAGCGGCAGCTACAGGCACGTATGTGAATGGTTTCTTTACAACCTTTGAAATAAAACTTAAACTGAAATTTCGTAAGTATCGTAAGCCTGGTAGCTGTCATGAAGGGTAATTTCTTTATGAAAAGAGATGAATAACTGTAAATCAAAAGAGAATATATTAAATTTGCCCGTAAACAAAGAGCAAGGAATCCATAATATTAACGGTGTGGGGTGGCTTGTGGAGTCACTGGACGATTCTGTTTTAATAGCACTGTGAATGAAGAAAGTTGTTTCTAGTTTCTAGTTTCTAGCTTCTAGGGAGTTAGTTCACGCCGTATCGTGACGAACTGTGAAGGAACCTGAATGGTTCACGCAGGATTGTGCTTATCAAAGTATGCAGTCCCAGATCGTCACTGATTAGACAAGGCTGGATCTTGCCTTTCTTCCCACGTTTCGGACATCCTTACGTGTAAATACCCCAGAAACTCGAGGATTATTCCTCTCTCGGTCATATTCAATGGCATTCCTGTTATTGCCGATATTTTAATACTATTATCAAGTTTAATTCAATGCAGACTTTTAATTTTACTTCACGATACGGATCGCCAGCACAGCTCTTGTTGTAAATCACGTTTTCGTAGAAGAAATTTCGGCAGTTAAGCGCGATGATTTTAAGAGGCTTCACCTGTATTACCGTTACCGCTCCAAATGCTACTAATATTTATATCAAAGTTTCCTTTATTCTGGACCAGACTCATTCGGGTACTTTGTCCGCGGAATCATTCCAACCTGAAAAGTTCTGATGGGTCCTCATCTGTGCATACAATGGGACATAAAACATGGGAGGATTTTCGGAGATAACATAAAAGGCATAAAATATCGAAATTTTAATGCGTCTGGGATTATCGAAGAAACATATATTTTTACTGCAAATTTTCCAAATAATAAGAATATTGCCATATATAGTGATAATGCAAGCAATATTCTGTAGTTCGAAATGGTGATTTTTGTTTTGGATATAATATAATCTAAAAGTATATATAAATATATTTACTATGTCCTACTTATGTAATTACTAACCATCAGAAGTGTTAACAGAAAGAACATACTTGTCAGAACACAATAATACCGCGAACCACAGGTTGATTGCTACTTGCTGACGTCTTTACAGTGCTATTATAATTCAACAAATTTTCGCTGATTTTTAAGTTAAGCTGAAAACAAATCCGCATCTCCAAAGCCAGCAAATAATTACAGTGCAACCAATCACAGTGTCCGCGCGGTCTAAGGCAAGAAATGTCAGCTCGTCGAAACACTGGGATCTTGTGTTCGGATCCTACTCGAGGCATGGATGTCTGTCTGCGTTTATTCTGTGTTCGTGTTGTCCTGTGTGTAGGCAGCGACCTTGCGACAGGCTGATCTCCCGCACAAGATGTCCTACAAAGTGCCCCTAAGGTCCATAGTTTTCCGAATAATTCCGAATATTAATAGGCCAGACGGTCTAATTCGACAAGGCACAAGAAGAAGAAGAATTATAATGCATGCTTACATCATGAAGTTCTAAGATTGCTTTAAATACTACACAGGATGATTCTAAATTTCTGTCGGGGTTTCCGTCACGTATAAACGGAAACACCGACAATAATTTAGAATCACTCTGTAATTTTGCATGAAGAGAGACTGAAGATCGATGGTAATACTGTACAGCCAGCCGTTTCTGGCTTAGAACACTCTTTCACTGAAGATGTGAAGTACTTAGTGCCCTTTCTTCACAGATTTATTTATACTTGCAAATAACCCACGGAATTATGTATAGCTAGAACGTTACAAATTCTACTTTCACATATCAGAAATGCATGGGCCCTTACATTTCTCGTAAAACTGATGTCATGTATCCTCTGTAATTAATTGCTTATGCACCAGTCAGCTTCTCTGCTGAGTATGCAGTTCAACAGACCTTTCACGAATACAGATTCCAACTCTTTTAACTACAGAAATTTGACAGTGATTAAATATCTTTGGGTGGAAAATAAATCACACTTCATTGTTAAAAGTTACGTGTTAAACGACTGAGCATTCAAGTGGGCAGTGCCATAGCTCAGTCGGTTAGTCGCTAGCTCCCCACCGCGGCGGCCAGGGTTGGAGCCCAAGTCAGGTCATGTGGGATTTGTGGTGGACAAAGTGGCACTGGGGTAGGTTTTCTCAGAGTACTTCGGTTTTCCCTGCAAATTCTTATTCCACCGACTCCTCAACATTCATCATCTATCATCCGGGGCTGGTGCAATAGGTCAGTTAGTGGCCGACGTACCGAATGGACTCAGTCTTATGCCACCCCAAGGCGTTCTAAGAACGGCAGTAACACCTAGCGAACGTCCAGCTGCTGTCCTCCTCCCATTAGAATAATAATAATAATAATATGTAATTTAAGACAGAGTACGCAATGGAACGGAGGTGGAGATGAGACCGGTAGACAGACGGACGGGGTCTGCCGTTTCCCCTTTTGCGGTATGCAACCCATCTGTGCGAAGAATTTCACTGTGTACGAACTTCAGAATCTGCACCCAGCTGACGAGCATATAATGAAGAAGGCAAGCAATTAATTAAATTCTGAATCTGGGATGGGCGAGATCTGACGCGTAAACTATCTTAATATCTTGGCAATGAATCTTTGGCAACAGGTTATTATGATGTCACTTAATCATGTTAGAAATTCACAAGTGACATCCTTAATAAAATTACTTTGCCTGGTGATGAACAAACTGAAAGCCCTGTATCGGCTATAAATCATTTCAGAAGACTATAAAATGTTGCACAATCCTACAAAACACATTCCGCATATTACAACATGACCCTATGCCCCCCACCCCAATGTTGTCTCTCAAACTTATAAATCATTTACACTACAGTACAGAATTTGTAGATGTGATACCACAACACACGACATGGCTTGTTTTGTATCCGAGTCCACCACATAAGGCGGTCGAGTGGGTAACATTCCTCATTCAAAACGGGAGATCTGGGCCTGAAACCTTGGTTTGGAGAGCGCATATTCTGAGGTATTTATGGTCTTCCTCTACCTCTCGATGCAAATGCCGGGATGTTATATTAATCTAGGCCACGAACGCTTCCTTCTAAATCCCTTCGAGCTCCTTATTCATTTATCATCTTGCCATATTGTAACTACAGCTACTGACAGCTTCGTTAAATAAAACCTCCGTGGCTTTAGTCCGCAAGCAAACTATGCCGACCAAGCTACCGCTGCTTGTCGGCGAAGTTAGTGCCAACTTTAGCGGATAGAGTGTAGCGTGGTCAGCGCAACGAACTCCCACAGCCGTTAATTTCGATTTTCTATACCGGAGTCGCTACTTTTCCATTCAAGCAGCTCCTCAGTTATCCTCACGAGGCTGAGTGGGCCCCGTTCCAGACCCACTACTTCACAGAAAATCTGCTAGCGCAGGGACTCAAACCCTGGACCTCTGTATCTGTAGCCAGGAACTCTGACCAATAGACCACAGAGGCGGTCGCTTCGTTAAATAAAAAAATAAGGAGTTTTATCCAAGTTAACCCTTCGTAACATTGTAGATTTTCTCATGCAGAGTGTTACATATAATATTATTTGTCTGTATAGTTGGTTATTTAACGACACTGCCAGCAAACAGGCTATACACGTTGATATATATAATACGAATTTTCTCATCTTCAATCAAATTTTGTACACAAAATCTTTCGGCGCATTATTACCCTTTTCCCCGCTTCCGTCCCCTTCTGGTTCCTAGGCGATTACAACCAAACCCTGAAGTGAAAAAGCGACCTATGCTTGTCGCTGTTTTATTGCTCAGCAGTGGTTTAACTTGCAACGCGATTACTAGACAGCGCTGCGAGAGTAAATAATATCTTTTTTCCTCTTGCTCCCACTGTGGAGCATAGGGCCGATTTCTCAGTGTCACGATCATTTTTACAGACGGTAGGGCTCCTTGGACGGGTGATCAGCTCGTCCCAAGGCCTCTACCTGTACACAAACACAGAAAAACGCACACACACAAACTAAACATCCATGCCTTTTGCGGGATTCTAGCCCACGATCCCGGCTTCCGAGCGAGCGAAGACAGTACAAGTCTTAGACCGCTCGGCTACCGTGACCGGCAAATAAAAACATTGCTAAACAGGAACAGATGTGTACGTTCATAGGACTGCAGTAATAAAGCAAGAAAATGTATTATTTCAGTAGAGTTTCTTTTAAGATGATCTAGAACAAGGAACGAACACTTTCTTTAGTTACATTATACAAATTTAGCGTTGATCTCCGATGAATCAAATTAATTCAGGGTGTGAGTTTTGGCCACTCCCAACGAATATTTCATCAGTTGCGTAAGTTATTGTTTTCTTCGAGAACTCATCTCGATGTACGCACATTCTCAGAAGCGGACAATAATTACTGCAATGAAGGATGGAAATCACGTTCGGAACTGGACATGTAAGGAGTTAAAATGTGGTGATTAGGGCCGCATTGCTGTAGCAAAAAACAAGCGGACCTTCACCAAAGTTGTTATTATTGCAGGACATGGTTGAAAACATGCCGTGGCCTTCCGTATGGGCTATAATTCACAATCTACACTTTACAAATATGTAATTTTTTGTTGGACTCTGAAACTTGCGCACCATATACACATACCAGTATCTTTGTCTTGAGGTCTTTATTTCGGTCTGAAAATTATAATTCTAACGTAACGTGCCTATTTAAGTATTCTAGAAAATTTGGCCGCGCCATAGCTCAAGCGGTTA
>NW_019727396.1:423689-434455 GCF_002891405.2 Cryptotermes secundus | reverse complement strand
TTCAATCGTGCATTAGGTTATACTTATGTCCATATCCTTAGCTTCCTCCTAAGCTAAAGTCCTTAGACTTAATCTGTTGTTTAGTGCTACAGACAGGGTAAAACGAAAGCATAGTACTATACCGGCCAACTCACGGCAAATGAGGCCACTCTACAATTTTTCTTCCGAAAGTTCTCTCGTTGAGAACCTTCATATACGACTGTCGATGTGCATGCATACATGAATTGGAATCGTTCCTTAGATCCTCGGTTGTTTTGTCTTATTGTCGCATTTCTGCTGAAAGCTATAGGTTTGAAGCCGGCAGATGCAGCCGTAGCTAGGGAACGGCTCCGTAAATACTCCCGTTCGTAGGCAATGGCTCAGTATTCGTCGTGTGATGGCCGCGACAGACAAGCACGCAACAATAGAAAGCTTTTGTAAGTGGTGATTTCTACGCGATCCGTGCCGAGGCTACATAAGGAGTGGATTGTGCGTTGTTAGTAGCGAATACTACAGAAACAGGGCATAAGCTGCTGTCCTGAGCCTGGATTGGCAAAGGCCTTGTATATATTGTACATAGAAATAGGAATTAGATTAAATTTGTAAATATATGTAAATACTGATAATGGACGTAATAATATGCACTATGACTGACAAATAACACACATGACGTCTCGTCAGAGAGGGCGCCCCAAATGAACAGGACAGCAACTTTCATATAAGACAAAAGAGAAAAAAAAGTGTGGTCATGGGCCTCAGCCGG
The DNA here is from genome assembly GCF_002891405.2 of Cryptotermes secundus. Taxonomy (NCBI): domain Eukaryota; kingdom Metazoa; phylum Arthropoda; class Insecta; order Blattodea; family Kalotermitidae; genus Cryptotermes; species Cryptotermes secundus. Next base: position 433,713 of record NW_019727396.1, on the reverse strand, counting down.
GGCTCGACACCAAGACAGATAGACTGACGTACCGTCAGTCGCAATGTGACTTGGACTTGGACTTGTTAGTTCTGCTCCCGTGTGGAGGTTGGTAGGCAATGGCTCAGTAATCGTCATGTGATGGCCGCGACAGACACGCACGCAACAATGGAAAGCGATCCGTGCCGAGGCTACATAAGGAGTCGATTGTGCGTTGTTAGTAGCGAATACTACAGAAATAGGGCATAACCTGCTGTCCTGAGCATGGATTGACAGAGGCCTTGTATATATTATACATAGAAATAGGAATTAAGATTAAATTTGTAAATATATGTAAATACTGACAATGGACTTACTAATACTGACTATGACTGACAAATAACACACCCGACCTCTCGTCAGAGAGGGCGCCCCAAATGAACAGGGCAGTAACTTTCATATAAGACAAAAAAGAAAAAAACTGGTCATAGGCGGGGCTCGACACCAAGACAGACAGACTGATGGACCGTCAGTCGCAATGTGACTTGGACTTGTTAGTTCTGCCCCCGTGTGGAGGCGGGGTNAGAAGTGACAAGAAGACGAGGAAGAAGACGTAAGAAGATGCTGGATGACCTTGGGGACAGAAGAGGATACTGTCATTTGAAGGAGAAAGCTCTAGATCGCATTAAGTGGAGGAATTGTTTTGGAAGAGACTGTGGACCTGTCGTCTGACAGATTACCGATGATGATGATGAACTGTCAAACGGTAATAATTAATATCTGGTCTGGGGCTCGACATCAAGAATTACTCACTGACTGACTGACTGACTGACTGGCTGACCGACCGACCGACCGATCGTCAGTTCGGCAGTTGGAAGCTAGTTACGGGTAGTTCAGCTTGGGAGTGCAGATGAAACGTGCCAGGCAGTGAAGACAGGAGCTGACGGAAACGGAAGCCGAGTACTCTACACCGTCGAAGCCGTTATTAAGCAGCGCAATGAAGACCGTGACTAGTCTGTGTGTGTCATAGTGATTTGTGAAATGTAGTCATGAGTTGTGTTAGAGTATCCTATACAACCGATAACCAACACAAACCCCATCAACAGTCACTCTTACCACGTGACAATATATAAATTTAAATAGCTGCATGCAGTGTATTTCTCCTTGAGAACCTAACAGTCGCTCAGGTTGTCAAAAAATTCTCTGTATCTTATGGAACCTGAATATTAATTTCTATAGTAACGACAGTTCCCCACTGGAACATATCCTGAGCTAGGTGAATTCTGTGCACACCGTTCCCTGCTACGTCTTAGGGCTGCTTGCAATGAACATAACCTACAGAAAATGCTAGCATATCCAATACCTCTCACTTGAAACAAATACGTAATATAGAACTCAACTCCATTTTATACTACAGAATCACCTTAGTGTAAAAGAGCTAAGTTTAATAAGAATATGGATTCTAATTGATGAAGAAAAAAACTGGATCCAGCGGCATTTTTGAATCGATGCTTAATGTGCTTGACTTAGTCCGAAGACCTTCCTACTACATAAATATAGGCTAGGAGAAGAGAATTGTTTGGAATGGACTCGAAAGCCCCAGGAGATAGCTGGAGTCTGCAAGGTTCTTGTGTGCCGAAGGTGAGATCTCTGTTATAATGAGCTCCTTCAGACTTCTGCGTAAACTATTTTCCTGCAAACAAAATCTTCTCGCTTTAAAGTGAATCGCGGTAAAGGGAAGGTAACAAAGAGGCGCTGAGTTATTGAAGAAGCCACGGGAAGGTGTAATATTAGAGCGTCTTTTCATATAGCCATGAACTAGTGCTAGAGTTTTCTTTCCCGGAGTTGAATGGGCTTCGCTATTTAATTATAAGTTAATGAGGAATATAGGATGAAATTAAATGTTCCATTCGCTCTTTATAAAACCGAAAGATTTCTCTACTTAGGCCCAGTATTAAAAATGTAAATAAATGGAAGTTATTAACTGCAGTGGCCGTGCGGTCTAAGGCATGAACTGTCTTCGCTCGTTCGGATGCTGGGATCGTGGGTTCTAATCCCATTCAAGGCATGAATGTTTGGTATGTGTATGCGTCTATTGTGTGTTTGTGTTGTCCTGTGTTCAGGTAGCGTCCTTGCGACAAGCTGATCACTCGTCTAAGGTGTCCTACTGTCTGTGTTAAATGATTACGGAACTTAATAAGAGGCCTGGGCCCTGAAAGGGCTGGAAGAGCCAATGTAAAAAAATATATATTAACTGCAGTTCGCTTATGATTTACATAGGTGTAATTATGAGATTCCTGTTATTGCTGCCGGATAGGTCTTCGTACCGTTTCGTTAAATAAGGAGAATAAGACATTATATCATTTAAAATAAATAAATTTAACTGGAATATAATTATATTATTTTAAGATTTTAATTTTGAATAGTCACATCTGTGCAGCATGGAAACAGCTAACGGAAAAGACTGGTATCGAATCAACGTAATTTTTAGCCAACTTCTACTGTTACATATTGTCCTACCGTCATATCTAGCTATTGTATTCTGCGTCTATCGACATATAGGCTTTCGATAACCCTGTGCACAGGAAAAAACGAAACTCGCGCACAAGCTGTCCACAGTATGATTCATTGTTAAAAAGTAATATATCGAAAAAGTCAGACAACGTACGTCCTGTGACGCTCACTTTTCAAGATACACTTCACGGACAAATGAGGTAATATAGGCTAATTCTCAGCAGTGTTGTTTGTTACCACGATAAGCAGCACGTTGTTAGATGTACTGAAGACACAGAGTGCACGGCAGGGATCAGTTGCGACCGAATGATGACGGAATACACACACTACTTAGACTGCGACGTGCTCTTAAACCTGTGCACCTGCATTAGTCGAGCTGGTACTGCTGTGCGGGAATACGCGCTACGTTGTCCTGATAATGTCATCTGGACGCTAATGTATTTCGACGATCCGAGTAGCGTCTTCCTGAGACAGGTCTTATAACACCTACCTCACATATCAATGCAGGTCAGCATGAAGATGCCATAACTGCAGTTGTGGAACATGAGCCTTGAAGAAGCTCACGCGATATCGCATGGGAAGTGCAACTTTCCCAACCGAGGTTCCTCGANCAGGTGCGCCTGCGCAGGTCGACCTGAAAACCCCAGTGCGCCCACACGCTCAGGTACACCTTTCCGATATTACTTCAGTTGCGTGTTTGCTACGGTCGGACATGGCATCTACAGATGACGATGTTCTAGCTGTATTTGGCTTATTATTAGCTACAAATTGTTTCAAACCGAAAAGTAAGCGTCAAACCTGGTGCAAAGAGTGGTTGATGAAAAGAAACGTTTATTCACATGTGAATCTGTTACGTGAATTGAAGTTGGTCCCTAAAGATTGGCACAATTATTTGCGCATGAATGAAGAAACTTATTTACAGCTCCTGTCATTAGTTGCCCCATTAATTAAAATAGAAAGATACCGTTATGAGGATGGCCATTTCGCCACACGCTCCGGTTTGCCTGGTTCAGGTACAAAACTGCACAGGTCGTCTAATGATTTTTCGAATATGCTCCGGCGGACTGTTCAGGTCACAATAACTGCGACGTTTTATCATCCACACGCTCCGGTCGACCTGTGCAGGCGCACCTGACAGGTCTACCGGAGCGTGTGTAGGGCCCTTGAGACAGGTCTTATAACACCTACCGCGCATATCAATGCAGGTCAGCATGAAGATGCCGTAACTGCAGTTGTGGAACATGAGCCTTGAAGAAGCTCACGCGATATCGCATGGGAAGTGCAACTTTCGCAACCGAGGCTCCTCGACGGTCAGTGGCATCCGTTCTACTACTTGCGGAGAGCACACCTCTTCCAGACTATCGCCCTCGACGTATGCAATTTGTGAATGGCAACATCAGCACACTGCTAATGATCTCGTTTTACGTAACATTCTGAGGACAGACGAAGTATGTTTCGTTCTTGAGTGTGTGTTCAACGTCAGCAAGTCACCTATGTGCTCGGGACAATTCTCATGCTATCACCTAACGTCGGTATCAAACCCGCTTCAGCGTCAGGGTTTGGGCTGGAATCGTGGGGACATTTTCGTGGGCACCTACTTGCTAGCTGGCAGGTCCACTGCTCAACGACGTCGTGATTTTCTGGAGACCGTTCTATCGATGCTGCATAAAGTTAAGCCTCTCTGAAGCAGATCCAGCGCACTACACGGAAGGAGTGAGAGAGCGGTTGAACGTGATATATCCAGGAAGGTAGATTGGTCGTCGAAGGTCGACTGCATGACCTTCTTGGTCGCCGGATCTATCTCCGTTGGACTTCTTTTTTCCCGTGAGGACATCTGAAGGTTTACCTTTATGCAGTTCCTCCCAGAACTATTGGAGTTCTTGCTGCAGGACTACGACCAGCTGTCACAACGGTCGACACCAACGTGTTGAAGCGTTTTCTTGAGAATACCGTGCGCCGCACATATTTGCATTAAAATGGAGACTGCCTCGAATACCTATTATAACTACGAGAATCCCATGATTTAATCATTTGATAGCTTGCGCCATTAGACGGTGAGCGAGTATCTTGGAGGCTGTTTCTTCCCCGCAAGACGTGTGTTGTACAGTATTTTCGACTTGTTTGATTAAAAAGGAATCACACTATGTATAGTTGTGCGCTAATATCACATCACTCTGCATACACTTAAAGACACATTGTACCAATATTTTGAAGTACAACTTTCAATCAATTTACGATCCATTAATCATGCTTCTTCTGGGATGGGGCGCCGTGTAAATATTGTGTAAACAGACGTTTCGGAAGGAAGTATCACCTCCATCTTCTTCCCTCCGAACGTTGGTTTACACAATATCTACACGGCGCCACATCCAAGAATATAGCATTCTTCATAGTCACCGCGGTGAAACCCTCAAATCTTACATAATTAAAGTCCACTCTATTGAAGAGCTTAAATGAACCTTTTTGCGAGCCTTCTGATCGTCGTAATACACGTACATTCTGCCATGAGTGTTAAAATGTTATCTGTACGATGAATTAGTTTTACTTCAATCTAAGTTTATCTCTTATGGGTATATTTTGAAAATTTTTGCAGATTTTGACGGAACGTTACATACTGCATTTTGCCTATATGTTGCAAGTATTTTCATGAGTTAATTTCATTCATTACAATTCAATTTAGGCCTGTCTTACTTAAATTCTAAATGAAACTTTGCATATATGGCGTATTTCAATCCTCTACACTGAATTCGGGTAAAATGGGTATAGAATATCTATTCTAGACGCATTAGTAGCCCATTTCTATGTGCGAGATCCATTTTAATTTATTTACTAAATAGCTCATTTAAATGTCTCTCTAATCTTGCTAAGTAGACATATAATCAAATGAAATATGTAAATATTCGTGTAATACACGGCCTTTGTATTGTAAAGTATTACCGTAGAGCTTACTAATTTCGAAAAAAAATAACAGTTTAATAGAAATATTATTATAACCGTAAGCACTGTCTGACTTCCTGTTGTCGCCATCTTGAGAAACAGTGCGCTCGACTTTGCAAAAAGCAACTTTTCCATTCTACGAATGTATTTTCCCTCCCTTCTTTATCTTGTTTATTTTTTGATTTTGTTATACGATTCGCGTGCAGAACATGTCTACTAGATTAAAAACAAAATCGATGGAATAAAGCGATAAATACATATTAAGATTGCAGTTAAGAATAGCGGTGTATATGTCTGGAGAAATGTAGGCATCTCCGGATGCGTCGGTGTATGGGACTTGGGAGAGTGGCTTTAATGTCATTAATCCTTTACGATTTTTCAAAATGTTATACAGCTACCCTCAAAATTTAGGCGAAAGAAAGGAGAGGTTGTTTAGGGCAACCATTCCATAATGTAAAGGGCAAGTTTTGTTCCATTGTTCTGAACATGAAAATGTATCTTTTTAACTATCCTATGGACGGGCGGCATTAATAAGGATATTTATGAGCTATATAGAGAATTTAACTATCATGTCTTGCAGTGGATTGAGGACGAAGCTAGAGTCAAATATGATGTTAATATGACTAACGTACTACACTGTTTTTAAATACTGTTTCAGGCTGTTTCTTAGAACTGCGGCAATATTTTCCGGAGTCTGTAACGGAACCACTCTAAAGAAAGGGGCTAGGATTTGAATTCAAATCGCGAAAGTTCTTAACAAGCAGCTGGTTATTATACGAACTTCAACAAACTTTGTGCATTAAGTTCAAGGGCAGCATTATAATTTTAAATTGGTTTTCATTCAAATTATCCAAAACTCTAATTGAGATTATCCAAAATAAACATGCAGAGCTTAACTGACACATTGACATATAAACACTCACCCCGCTTTGTTTAAACTCTGCATAAACAAGAAATTTAGAGGAAATCCTTCAATTATACAACTTCAAAGGGATATCTGATCAGAAACCTCAGCCTATTTTATTTAATAGGATTACCTGATGGTGTGTGGGTGAGGAGCTGTTCGAGGAAGAAGACACTTCGCTAAATGTGGCAATGCGATTCGGGTTGAGATGTACAGTGAGTGATTATTTTTATTTTTTTTTCGCAGGAGTTTGTATTCGTTCATAGCTGTGACATTAAGTAAAACCTGACTACAGTCGCGAGTTGCGTTTTGGTGCTTCTTTTAGTAGCTCAGACAATACGGGATCGAAATGTTTGATTGATAAATGATCAGTTGGAAGACATTTGAAAGGAAACAGTCCCTTTCCAATGAAGGTGCTACGTCGTGCCATAGCTGAGGTGGTTAGTCGCCGGCTTCCAAAGGCGGCAGCCCAGGTTCGATCCCAGGTCAGGTCATGTGGGATTTGTGGTGGACAAAGTGGCTCAGGGGCAGGTTTTATCAGAGCACTTCGGGTTCTCCTGCCGATTCTCATTCCACCGACTTCTCTACATTCATCATCATCTATCATCCGGGGCTGATACAATAGGCCAGTTAATGGCCGACGTACCAAGTGGTCTCAATTTCAACCCAAACCAAGATACACGTATCGCATAGAAACACGTCCAACAATTCTTCTATTGCTGCGGTGATGTTTTCACGTAGCCGTTTCCTGGCAATTATGGGGGATACACATACAAGTATACATAGGCTTATGGGAGGGATTTATGAAGTACGTGGTTAGGATGGGCTCAGGATCCGTGATTATACCAAGTTTCATAAGTTTGGTTCAAGCATTCTAAAGTTAATACGGGATACACAGATATATAGTCACTATGGTGATCGCATAAACGTAATTTTGTTTTTTTTTCTTTAATAAGGACAAACATGCTAAAAATAGAAGTTACATAGTACACTGACCAAGAAATAACGACCTCGTTTGTAAAAAGTCAATTAGTCAATTTATACCCTTCGTAATTATCTCTTGTTGAGGATCTTACTAAACACCAAAGACACAAAAAGCTAATTTATGCAGCACAACTAAATACATTTATAATGAACATAATTAATCAACTGATCTCCTACTGGGAGATATATGAATTCCTGCGCCCTCAGCTACAGCTTCCAGTGCCTTCAATTTTCATGCAGTCACGTACAGACTCAGGGTTGGTTTGCAGTTGCTGACAATAGGCTCTATAGGGCAGGTCACTGTTATAGCCCTTATTCAACAGACAGACCTAATTGTGTTGAACATTTTGTTGGCTGGCTTTCCATCTTTATGGTTTCCGAGGTTTCCTGATAGCACCCAAAGATATGCTGCAACTGTAGGCAGATTTCGGTATTTTAATCAGGCACACCCTAATTTACTGGTATTTTAAAATGGTGTACCATATCACAAAAGGTTAATCAACTCCGTCCAGTGTGACTGATAAAATGTTTTTCTTTCTTTCCTTTGACCAATCACATTGTAATAGAAGTTTCCGCCCGTACTGATATGTCCTTCTGAAGAGGGGCTCTAAGACCGAAACATGTCAAGGATGAAAGATTAAAAAGGAAAAAAGAAAATAAAAACATTTCATCAGTCACACTGGTAGGAGTTGATTAACCTTTTGCAATATTGCAAGTGTGACGGACAAGGATGAACCAAATCAAAAAGTTTACCATAGTCATACAATACTGATCTCTTATCACCATGACAGAGGAGCATCCTCAAATACAGATGGGGAAGATGGACTCCAAAATGTGGGGGGGCAGGCAGGAATGCGACGAATAAATATTGACTGTTGCCAACAGGAGACAGTTCTCCAGCACAGGAATTGGACAGGGACTAACAGGCCTTTAGAGTTACAGTCTGGGTCTTCATAATACGCTATGACAAGCACCGGACACGAACGGAAAATATAGCTCGGTATAATCATCTTCGCCGGTCACGGTAGCCGAGCGGTCTAAGGCATGTACTGTCTTCGCTCGCTTGGAAACCGGGATCGCGGGTTCGAATCCCACTCAGGGCATGGATGTTTAGTTTGTATGTGTGCGTTTTTCTGTGTTTGTGTACAGGTAGAGGCCTTGCGACGAGCTGATCACCCGCCCAAGGAGTCCTACCATATTTCCAAGATCTAGAAAAACCGAAGTGAAAGGAGAAGTTCATGGAGGTAGGCCTAGGCCCACTGGGACTGTAGTGCCAAGGAAAAAAAAATCATCTTCGCTCCTTATTTCCTCGTGTGAACAGGTGATGTTCTAGCGATGTATTTCTTGAAGGGCTTCCAGACAAAATTTCGATCAGAAATGTTGTAAATACTTAATACACTTTGAGGCACTTCTCCTGGAGTAAAACTATTCCAGAATATGTCGTGAGTTTAAATTTATATGTCTTGTTTAATCATGTTTGTAGTTATGGAGATGAGCCCTTCTTGAGAAGCTACAAATTCTGCAGCTACTCTAGAATTTCCCAGCATTTTATGGTACCTTAAGATTTATTACTGTGATCACAAGAGCCCTCCGCCGGTCCCTATTCTGAGCCAGATTAATGAAATCCATCCATTCATCCATCCTATCTCCATTATATTATTGTCCACCCACCTACGCCTTGGTCTTCCCAGTGGTCTCTTTCCTTCTGACTTTCCCACCAATATCCTATATACATTCCTCTTCTCCCCAATTCGTGCTACATGCCCTGCCCACCTTATCCTCCTTGACTTGATCATTCTAATTACTGTATGAGGTTCAGGTGTAAAAACTTAAAGTTTTATTCATTAACGTAAGGTTCATCTGAGGATCGTGTCAGTAGCTCAGATACTAAGACGAGTAATGAAAGGAAACGCTCATAGCAAAGTTTGAGGTACTGTCCTGCTCTGCATGGAAGGACTTGGCCTGACCATGAAAGGAAGTAGGACTGAGATTTGTACCCAGGAGCTCCAGAATATGGAACACGGATGCTATCCGCTCGAGCGTGATATGCAGTGGGAATCCGTACGGTCTGACGAATTCGAAGACCTCAGAATTAGGACTGTCGCAAATCTTACTTTGATTTCCGTCTGCTGTATATAAGCTTGCAGCGAACCCAAAAATGATTTGAAATGTAGATTTATATTTGATGATTGCTTAAACATCTGTGGTGCCCTGATGTTGGACAGTTGAGAGGGCAGGAGGGGTAAAGAAGAGGAACGGGTCATGACCTAGCAGACAGGCCGCATGTTGGAATGGGTGCTTGATCTTGAAAGAAGGCATGTGGGTCAATGACAGTAATATCTCTCCGATTCAGTTTTGCGAGACTGATCCTATGAGCATTACCTGTGGCGAGATTGAAAAGAAATGTTTTTGTGCGAGTAGTGTTTGAATTTGTTCACCCATTATAAAATAAATTCCTCTAACTAAACTTGGTTGAAACGTATTTAGAAGCATATTTTAGCAGCTATTAGAAATGGATCATATGGCCACATTTCCACACAATATTACGTGTTATCCTGAAAATAAGAACACTATTTACCTCATGTCATAGCGGCCTCCGTAGTCTAGAGGTAACGTTCCCACCTCATAACTCGTGGTACGCGGGTTCAAATACCCGGCGGAGGTCGTCGAATTTTTAAGGGCGGAAAAATTCAGGGAACAAGTCCTCCGGGAGGGACTTTAAGCTGT
>NW_019727396.1:366457-422482 GCF_002891405.2 Cryptotermes secundus | reverse complement strand
GTATAGATGATAAATCTTGAAAAGTTTTAATATATAAACTTTATTATTATACATGACATATATACATTTTAATCATTTTATAAAGGAGACATGATGGCATACAGTGCAATGGTTTGACGTAAATAAAACCACACCTGAAGATGGCACATTAGTGCCGAAACATGTAGTGAAGTGAAAGGTGAAATCGTGTGCACTGTAAGACGGTTGGTACAAATACACATCATGGACGTGAATCAGTGCAACAGGACGCTAAAATAAAACATTAGGAGAAGAGAAATTGAAAAGGTGAGAATTCTGTGATATTCGGGCGGAAATTAAAAAAAAAATCAGTTTTTGAGCAGTGCAGTCAGCTGCGATGATAATTGGCTCTTCTTGTATGAGCCAGGAACCACATAGCGGTCACTACAATAGTAGTCAACTCACCCTTCAAGACAAAAGAAAATAAAGTCAAAATCCAAAAATCAAAAACTCGCTCCTTGTTTCCTTCGATCGTAGTGAAATTGTTATGGCTGCTCATCACCCGGTTAAATGGCCAATCAGAAGTACTACATACACTTTTTTTTTAATTCCAGAATAATCAGAAGAAAGAGACCGGTGTTGGTGAAGCGTTGAATTCTGCACCAGAAAAAGGAGCTGTTTCGGGGTTGGTGTCCCAAAAATAAGTTCTTGTATTCGATCATGCCCCTTGCTCATCACATCTATGCGCCGTGCGACTATTTTCACTACCGAGGTTAAAGTTTGCACTAAAAGGAACACATTTTCAGTCTTCAGAAAGAAAGATAAGAGTTGTAACAGAATCATTTCCTAATATGCTTGTGCAAATGGGAAAAATGTTTGCAGTGGTGTGTGGATGCAGAAGGAAACTACTTTGAAAAAGATTACTTGGAATGTACTTAAAGTTTAAACAAAATATTTGCATGATATTAGTCTTGTGTGTGTGTGTGTTTGTTCCCCCCCCCCCAGAACCATACCTCGTATAACAACATCCGTGTTTAAATGGCACCTTGTTACTGGGGCATGAACAGACGAGCACCCGGTATGGAGGGTAGATAGGAACATACTGTCACGTGCAGGTGTGACTATAGATGGGGGTTTGCATTGGATGAATGAAATTATTGATACCTTATACACAAGCACTCGGAACAACACATAATTACAGCGCTCTCGCTAATTCAAACACCTTACAGTCCACGGTTACACATGCGCTAGTGTTCTCAGTCTTCACTAGACGTATCATGGCAACGGATTTATAACAGTCTGTCAATTCGAATCACAAATGAAGTCATCTTTTCGCAGACCAATCGCCTTCTTGTCATTATTCTGCAACTGCCAATTCCGAAGACTCGACTGAATTCCATTCCTCTACTCCGAAGTTCATATCCTGGCAGACTGGGGTCCCGAAACTCAACTGGACTCTTCTCAAGTGAACTCTTCTTTATAACCAGTTTGCACAGACCACGCAGAAAACACAGCCTCTCTATTATTGGGAAGGCGTGTTTACAGCGCCACTGCACAGCAGCGGAAGTTACTCGATTGTTGCTTGCGTATTCGTTGCCGCGGAAATGTGTTTACCGAGTTCGTTTCCTAGCAATGAACGTCTAGTCTGACTTCACTATTCCGGCTTTCGGGCGTCATATCGCAATTCTGAATAAACTGTCACGAAAATCCGACGAGAGGAGGACCTCCAAATTGCTCTTAGTGGGTGCCAACACATCATAAGCTTGAAAAGCGGTACATCAGGAGTCTGTATGGGACACCTCAATAAAAATACGAGTACCTCTTTATAAGCTTTGACTAATGAGAGGGGTGGGACGTGCGGTACTCACGAGGCGATGGTAAAAGTAAGGGCGAATATTGTATTTAAGCATCCTGTTACATTAATATACTCCTCATTCATAAACTACACTTCCAGCCACAATGCACCTCCTTTATTACCTTCCTCTCTTTCCACTACATGTTTCGGCCGTACACGGCCACCATAAGGCCTATATACACAGAGCGAAAACAACGCTACTAACAGGCAGAGTAGATAACACGTAATAGCCGAACCAATACAATTAGAAACTACATATGTTTAACATCCATGCCGCTGCTGCAAAACAAACCCAAACACAACGACAACTGGATAAAGGATGACAGCCTCCAAGCAGAAGTATCGAAATTCGAATTAGGCTTTCTTTGATTTCTAATAACGATTAGTGTTTTTAAAAGAGTACATTTATTTTAAGTATGAGATATCACATTTACATGTGATAGATGAAGTTGCACATACTACACAGTGAAACAGTTTTAGCAAATAGATACACCTGATAATGGGCGTGTACGGTCGAAACATGTAGTGAGAAGGAGAGGGAGGTAAAACGGGTTGCACTGTGGCCGGAAGTGTAGTGTGTGAATGAAGACTAAAGGTGAAGTTGCCCCTGTGCTTAATTAAATAAGCGTCACACCATGAAGACGTATGGGAGAGTGGATATACTCACACAGCAGCACCGCTCTTAACTTCTGCACTATGTGAGGGTGAGTGGTCAGTTACACGCCTCGGTTGCTTTATCTCCCAGGAGGTGCGAAATGTATTTAACTGGAAATCCTGAAGGGAAAGTCTCATTCTGAGAACATGGACATGTATGGGAGGATAGTATTACAAGAAGTTCTGGAAGAACTATTCTACTTTCCTTTAATACGAAACGGTCCGCGTAGAAAACCAAAAAATTTTAGGGAGAAACACAGGGACACCCAAACAGCAAAGTGATCTCATTAAATCTCAAAAGCCTAAAAGACCAAACATTAGGGGGGATACAGACAGATGGACAGGGGCACACGGTAGCGTAGTTGGTGGAGGCACTATGCTACAAGCCGGAAGGTCGCAGGTTTAAGTCCCTATGAGGTCATTGGATTTTTTCAATTGATCTAATCTTTTCAACCGCACTATGGCCCTGGGGTCAACTCAGCCTCTACCAGAAATGAGTACCAGGAATATTCTTTGGGGTAAAGGGCGGCCGGCGCGTAGGGCTGACAACCTTGCCGCCATCTATGAGCCGATTGTCTAGAAAATGTGGGAACCTCAATATCTCAAACCCTATGGGCCTCCACGGCCTGTTACAGGGATATCTTAACTTTACTTTTTTTACTTACAGACAGATGGACACAGATGGATACAAAGATAGAGAGCAAGGTGATCTCATACGCTTTCTTTTACGTTTTCAAAATAATAAAATTCGGTTAAAACTGATATGAAAGGAACAGAGTGTGAGGTTGTGGTCTGCATTCAGATAGCCCAGTAGGTTCATGTGGTGGGCTGTTGCGAATACGGCAAATGAAATTTCAGGCTCAACAGAAGACGGAGATTTTCTTTAGGTCCTGGTTCCTCAGACTATTTTTAAACAAAGTCATCAAGAATTACTCCAAAATACTTGCATCCACGCTAAACTTGGGTAAGTCGGTAAGTCAAATATCATGCCAAGTGTTCTCGGAAAACGTGGCTGCAGCCACAGAAAACCATTTATCGAATTGATTATTGGCAATACAGGAGCTTCGCCGCTGGTGAAGAGAAGTTTTAAAGTTATTTGTAGGAAACTAAATTCCCCCAGCCAGAAGAAATGTATGGAGGGACTGCTGGGTCGCGTAAACTTGTGTGTTATTTTAGGGGTTGCAGTATCATAAAGTCTGAGAAACCCTGTCTCGGATAATAATTGCCCCTGTAGCTAATTGTGACGGCATTAATTCGCTGGAGCGCGAATTTCTTACAATATTAGTTAATTAATACGACACAAGATGTGATCAACAGCGTTAGATTACTGAGTTAATTGGCGATAAAAAATATGCTTGGCCAGAGAGGTTTCAATTCTGGTTCTACATGACCGGCGTCTGTCCTCAGAGAAACTGCTCTGTTCTGCAGCGCTGGTACGGCTCTTGTCTGGAAAAATTAATTATTGCCCTTGAAGGGCAGGAATGTATGCAGGAAAGTTACGTATTCCGGTCTTCACGGCGAAGCAGATATATCGCTTTACATGAAACCAAAGTGCGCACTCGTCATTCTCTGAGTTTGTGGTGTGGACGGTGTCAGCATTGGCGTATGTTGCGCGTGCCTTACAGCACAACAAAAATAATCTACTGCTAGAATATCGGGCGGGTTATAGATGTGTCCAATGTCGACAAAACTTCATGTAGGTCCCATTTACAGTCATAACATTGTATTGTTTTGGATCATTATGTACTTCACCACGTAACTGATTTCTACGCTTGAAATTTTATTTTTATGAACATTGTCAATGACATTCAAGCATTCTTTTAACCCTTTAAGATTTCTATTCAACATATAACAATTCAGTTCATACCTCACAGGAAACACATCACGTCTCTCCCACAAAGACCAACAGGTTAATGCCGTTCAGAGAAAAGATCGATGTTTATTTTCAGATACACATGAGACACATGAATACACTGGTGATGTACTGCGGAATTTGCCATTGATGAATGAATTAAATGGTTAACGTAATCTCAATTGTGCCGTCTCATTTCTAAACAGATGAAACCCCAAATCTTCTAAGCTCAGAGAGAGCGAAATGAAATAGGTCGAAGGTGGCATTGACTAGGATTGACTGTGACTCTGATATCAATTTCCGCTTTCCATTTGTGTATGGAAAAATGAAGACAAATTCAACGGAAAATATTGATAACTCACAGAAAAGGAATAGGCTGTCTTGCTAGCAATATATTGCAACATCCTGCTGCACTATGCATTCTCCTTTGTTCTCACTCCTTGCCGTCTTCGTGTAACCTCACTGATGAACGTGTATTAACGGCAAAATAACCTAATATAACCTAGAATATTCTGAAGCATTTACATCGAAAATGGAAAGCTGAACAGCGTAACAGCAGAGCAACTGGGTCCTTCAAATCAACACCATATACATCTCATGATGGATAGTTAGGCCGAAACATAATGAAGACAGGAAGACGTGTGAACGTAAATACATCAACGAGATTGCACAAAGACGACAAGAATTGGGAACACAAAAGTAGAATTACTGGGGTTTTGGACTTTTTCCATCGTCCGGAATGTAATAGAGTACATGACGTTTCGGAATCTGGATCTGTTTCCGTCTTCAGGTGAGAAAGGAAGACACCTACTGAGTTGGGCCCCTTAGAAAGAGTGAATTGAGATTACCTCTTTCTAAGGGGCCCAACTGAGTAGGTGTCTTCCTTTCTCACCTGAAGACGGAAACAGATCCAGCTTCGGAAACGTCATTTCCTCTATTACCTAAAATTCCGGACGATTGAAGAAGTCCAAAACCCCAGTAATTGTGTGTGTCATCCACCATCGTCAGAACCCTTTAGAGTCTACAAAAGCAGAGGTATGGTACTTGTATTTTCAGAGGCGCACCAACATGCCTTGCAATTAGGGATTAGGTCATGTTTAATGACAGATATACTGTAAAACCGGTGTTTTAAAATGAAGCATAACGGTTCTGAGTGTCTGCTTGAACATGTGAAGATTTCGTACACACCTGCCGGTCTTTTGCCTGTCAAAATTTGCTATCCAGTAGATACTAAAGGAAGAAGTCTTGAAGCAGGCCGCCCAGATCTTCATTTCACACTCAGCTTTTACTGAAGGTGTACAGCTTGCTAATTATAAAGCTTAAGTGGCTTTATTCTGCTTACTAACTCGTTCCTCATTTACTGCAATTCAATTATGTTCTGTTTTACTCTACACTTTCCTTAACCTGCATTCGTCTGGCATACTTGTAACTGCATGTACCCCAATGTTCATTCTAGCATTCAGTTAAAGTAACTGACAACCTCATTTCGTCTCTAACATAAACAGAATTCGGGGAATGGAGCTTGAATGAATTTCTGAACATGTTTGTGAACTTTTGTGTATGTTGTTCTGTGAAAGCTGAGGAATTGTTGTAGTCTGATCGTTCATATAGGGAGCCCTACGGCCTGTCTAGTTAGGTTCTTGGAACCTTCTTACTATAAAGAAGACCAGACTGTATTATCTAAGAAGATATTTTTTAATCCACTAACATAATTAACAGGCGGTTACGATAGCCGAGCGGTCTAAGGTATGTACTGCCTTCGCTCATTCGGAAGCCGGGATCGTGGGTTCGAATCCCACTCAGAGCATGGTTGTTTAATGTTTGTGTACAGGTAGAGACTTTACGACGAGTTCATTACCCGCCCAAGGAGTCCTACCAAATATCTAAGATCTAGTAAAGCGAAAGGAAACGGTGAGTTTCATGGATAAAGAAAAAAGATAAAGAAACACGATCTAGAAATGATTTATCTACAATTTCCATACAAAAAATCGTTGGCAGACCCATGAAACTAGGTAGGGTAATCAAAATGTGTCTGAATAAAACCTACAGTAGGAGTCCATACAGTAAACTTTTGTCTTACAGATTTTCTACTCAGTATAATCTGGAACGTAATTCACATTGCGTTCTTTCCGAAAGTCCCAAAAATGAGGATGGACTGGAACTGAAATGGAACACATCAGTGGTCATGTTCACTTGACCGGGTACTGGACAGTACTGAGGAGGAGGAGGCATCACTACATGTTATATATTGGGTTGAACATTTGGAAAGTAAATGCACAGAAATTATAGTGGCCTAATTCAAGGTACCCTAATGGAATTTCAGCACCGAAAAGAACAAAGAAGAGCTTCGGTCAAAATCGCCGGTCTTAGAGCTGAAATTTTAACCCTGGATATGTGGAATACAAATTAGGACCATGACATTCGGTGACGGTGAAATGAATCCTAAAGAAATATTTCGATGATGTTGGTTGGATTCATCTGGTATGCAAGAGGGCTCAGAGGCGGCATCTTCTGAACGCAGTAAGCTTCTTGACCAGCTTGGCCGCGTCATAGCTCAAGCGGTTAGTCGCTGGCTTCCCACCATTCATTCATTCAACCAAATTCTCCATCATCATAATGACCCGGGGCAGGCCACAATAGACCAATCAATGGCCGCCGTGCCGAGTGGACCCAGTTGGACTTCACCCCCCACTAAGTGAATTAATTAATTAATTAATTCTTGACCAGCTTCAAAAAGACTCCATTATACAGAGTTAATTCTCACTAACAAATTCTGTAACTTCAGCAAGATTGTCTTTTCTAACACATCTCTCTTCGATGCAAAAAATGGCGGTTAGAGATCACGTTGTTTTGACCGAAGAGACCTGAGACAGTTACCACCATTTCGATAGCGAAGTTTACAACAACCGTGACCTGAAAACCTTCCAGATAAAATCCTGGTGTTACTGCTTTACACGTTCAACCTTTCAACCAAATCCTTTCTCACACAATTGCTCCAATAGTGAGTGGCATTACCACTTCAAGGTCGAAATCAAAAGCGGAACTGATGTCTAAACTCTGTCCACTCTTACCCCTTTGCAGATGCGCAAATTCGTGTCTTCTCAGGCTCTTAGTGATACGTCGGAGATAAAAGTTACACTGTGGACGAACTTGCTTCAACTTGATATTTACGTCACGTATGAACAGCGTCCGGCAGACATGATGAGAATTCTGCTCAGCCCATAGAATTTCCAGACGGACTGACATGTTCCGACAACCGCGCGATGTTCAGTGCTTCGTAAACACATTCACTCATCGGTGCTTTACGATGTCATTACAAACACATGTTGGAATGCAGACTGAATAGTAACGTTCTTGACAAAGAAACTAATCGCGGTTATAAAGAACAGGGCGAGGGCTATTTGACGTTAAAAATGTATAAGAGGCTTAAACTTGGCGGCGGTCAGGCATACGACCGTTCAAGTGACTAGACTGCCGTGGTACTTAATACTACTAGGATATTTATTTATATATATATAAAAGGGCATAATCTGCTGTACCTAGCCTGGACTGACAGAGGCCGTGTATATATTGTACATTTATATAAGAAATAAGTGTGTATTGTAAATATGTGTAAATACAGACAATGGACTAATTACTACAGACTGACTAACAAATGACAGACCCGACCTCTCGTCAGAGAGGGCGCTACACATAGACAAGACAGTAACTTTCATTCAAAAGAAATATCTGGTCATGAGCCCCAGCTAGACAGACAGACTGAGTGACCGTCAGTTGCAACGTGACTCTGACTATGACTCTGACGCTAAAATGTTCCAGTGACTTTCACGGTCGGCACATCATCAAATCAATTAAGATAAAACCCATAGTCGTATTTATAAACACCTAACCGTTAAGAAAGAATCAACCAATTAAAAGACACTCCAAGTCCTCCGTTTACGTTTTAATTACAGCAAGATAATTTTTTTAACTGTTTGTAGATAACTTTTCAGGTAAAACATTTTGAACCGTTGCAATACTTTGAACTGCTAGGAATGAGATGTGTACTAAAGCCCCTGCAGCAAGCGACATCGGCAAAGCAGGGCTTAAAATTGTCGGGGCTTAGTTGAGAACTTCACATACTACAGAGTCAAGTTGCAGACAATTTTTTCTAGATTCGTAAGGCGTGATTGGAATTTCTTTCGGCCACGCAACTTCTCAATACGTTCATTCGTAGACTTCTTCTGGTGTCATCAAGAAAACATACGACGCACAAACAGCAATCACGTATATACTGTCTTACGATCCAAAGCTGTAGAAGCACATTTGGTGTGATAAGGATACGAATACGGCTGGGGTTCGATTCCCGGCAGGCTCTGGGACGTTGTCCCCTGTGTTAAGACCGACTCTATGGCCCACCCAGCCTCCAATCCAATTGGTGCCGGGGTTAAAGCGGCCGGGATGTGAAGCTGACCACTCATCTGCCTCTGCTGTCAAGGATATTACACTCTCGGGACTATAATTCCATTCCCCAAACGTGACGTATTTACAAAGCACACGGAGAACTTTACTTCATTTATATTTATATATTTTTCTGTATCGTTTCACCTCTGGTGGGACTGGGCAAGCATACATCTAATTTCGTCGTACAGGGAAATAAATGCAACTTTTTGACTCCAGTGCCAGATATTCCTACCTAGACACATACTTAATACGAACGAATTTCAGTTGTACTATAACCAAGGGGCGGGCCGCGCCATAGCTCAAGCGGTTAGTTGCTGGCTTCCCACCGCGGCGGCCCGGGTTCGATCCCGGGTCTGGTCAAGTGGGATTTGTGGTGGACAAAGTGGCGCTGGGGTAGGTTTTCTCCGAGTACTTTGGTTTCCCCTGCCAATCTTCATTCCACCAATTGCTCCACAATCACCCTCACCTAACATCTGGGGCTGGTACAGTAGGCCAGAAGTGGCCGCAGTACAAGGGACTTAGTCCCACTCCCACTAGAATAAAAAAAAATAACCAAGGGGCTATATAAAATCTATCGAGTACACTCAAGAATACCACTTTCAAATCAGAATAAATATTGTTGGCAGAACTGCCCTTATTGGATGTGTAGAAAGACTGAACTTGTCGAAACCCTAACCAGGTTTTTGAGTGATTCAAATACACGGTTGTATCGTACGATGTTTAAGAACGAGTGGAAGATGGCAAACTCGTGCTCGGAGTGTAAACAGTATCCAAATTACAGTTTTGCGCTTTTGCATATATCCTCAGTGACTTTGATGTAATATTTCAGCGAGGTAATTCTCACGTGATAAGCAGGCTATAGACGGGTTTTAGATTGATGACTGGACTTTTTCGACTCGTTACTACAATTCACAGTTCATTACATCAAACATTAAGCTTTCTGAGTCCTCAGTCTGCTGTCTCTTCACCGGCCGTTGCCGGGTTACAGTCTTCTAACAAGAATTATTCTTCATGCCCTTACGGCTCATGAACCGCACTCGCTAACCGCTAACTGAAGAATGCCTCGTAGTCAGAGTCACTTACTTTACGATTGGCGGTTTTACTGCCAATCAGTTCGTCTTGGCGTCAGCCCCTTGAGGCCCATGACAAGAGGTATTTTATTTTTCCAACTGAACTCTTGCGGTAATAGTCCTTATGTAACATCCTCTCTGACGAGAATTAATGCCTCATAATGGCAGATGATTCTTCTTATATAGTCTCGGTATGGACCGCACAGAAACCCGCTTTCAATAGTTATATTGTTTGGTGACGACGCTATCTGCGCGGACAACACAGAAAACGCCGTTCTGTTCGTTGTGCTGTCCTTGTTACGATGATGAATTGTTCACTGTGCCGTAATCTGATAACGACTTTCTCTTCTACTTCAACTATTCTGGCATTCAACTGACATGCCACAATATGCATCTTTCTAGCGTCTGGTTTTAAATCTCACTGGTCTAATCTTCGTATTTAACGTCTGTGTAAAATTTTCTCAAATTACTTATTTCAGTAATCACTTCTTATTTAAATTCAGATAGGTGTATCCTATCGGGACGCATTGACTGATATTTACATACTGAATATAAATTACGTGACATAAATTACGTACATTTAAACTCACTTTTGTTATATTTGCAAAAAACTTAAATTATGATAATTTTTACCATTTAAATATATATAAAATTAAATAAAACTTAGAGTAGCTATGTAACAGGTCGTGGAGGCCATTAGGGCTGTAAGAGGCTGAGGTTCCCAATTTTCAAGATGATTGGCCACACAGAAGGCGGTGAAATTGTCAGCCTTATGCGCCGGCCGCCTTTTGTCCCCAGGAAGATTCCTGGTGCTCATTTCTGTTAATAGCTGAGTCAACCACAGGGACATAATGCGGCTGGAAGGATTAGTTCAACTGAAAAATTCAACGATCTCATCGGAATCGAACCCCGAACTTCCGGCTTGTAGCACAGTGCCTCAATCAACTACACTATCGCGTGCCCCTATAATTTAAATATAAAAAAGTAAAGTTATCCCTGTAACAAGTCCTGGAGGCCCATAGGTTTGTGAGACGTCGAGGCTCCCACATTTTCTGTAGACAGTTGGCTCAAAGACGGCGGTAAGGTTGTCAGCCTTACACGGCGGCCGCCTTTTGCCCCCCCCCCCCCCAGGAAGTTTCTTGGTACTCACTTCTGTTAGAGGCTGAGCGAACCCCAGGGTCATAGAGCAGCTGGAACGATTAGGTAAATTGAAAAAATCCAATGACATCACTGGAAATCGAACCCGCGACCTTCCGGCTTGTACAATTGTGCCTCAACCAACTACGGTACCGCGAGCCCCATTTACATATATACTTATTAATTTCATTCAAAGCGGGAAAGGGAATAAATGAACACCAAACTTACTCTACATAATCTTCGCGTTTCGTTACATACCAGCCATATCGAAAAATGCAAGAATTAAAGAGTGTTGTACGTTATCAGCTTTTACGATTGAACAGATAACATTCGAGTTCANTTTTCTTCTACCCTGAAGATGGAGGCGATACGTTCCTCCGAAACGTCGGTTAACACCACATATACACGGTGCCAAATCCCAGAAGACTGCTTTCTTCATTCGATTTCAGATTTACATAAAATATGATTCATAAATCACCGACAAAAACCAGAATATACTCGCATTTGCTGAATAAGTTTCAGTACAATCTGTGCAAAAGGAATTAATCTTTAGAATTCTGCTCAGAAATCCTTGTTTCAGTTTCTACGCAAGACCTGTAGCGGCCTGGACGCTCTCAGCGTCTGCCTACACACATTCTACTTGAATACACGAACGATGACGCTGTGATAATGGCACCGGACTTAAGCCTCTTACAAGACACAAACTTCATCAACTTATCTCAAAGAAGTAAAGTGCTTCCTGCTTTCTGATGGATACGTTTCAAAATACTGCAGAGGCGCTGTTTCAATTTCAGGACGAGCACAACATACAAAAAGGAACAGCATTACAGTCGGAAATACTCTTTCAAACAAAGACAACTGTATAGGCCCACCCGTTTCCAAAACTCCTATATTTCCGATATGTAAAAGAAAATGTCAACACAGCGGAAATATTGTTGCGTGCAGCCTAAAAGCCGGAACTGTAACCGTCCTTCTTCGGTTCTGCTAGTTCCGGTAGAGCAATTCGACTCCTCTCAGGGCGTGTTGACTGGCCACGACTTGGGTGATTAGTGGGGCTTTAGGCGTAGGAAAGTCACCTCAACACGAATTAACTGTATGGAGTCTTTATTAAATCTGCACTAATTAAATAGAAACAGCCCCGTAGTGGTACACTTCACAGATTCGTGGATGTAGGCTTACTTACTGTTCTGGGACGCACACTTAATAGTCACCACAGGGCGTGTTTACGGGGATCCGAACACGTGTACCCCCGGTGAACGTAACTTTCAGAGTCCTCATTGCCAAACCCTCTGAATGGTAAATATTTGCCCTGGTTACCCAAAATTCGGGCAAAGGACCTCCCACTTCAGACGATGATTGGCTGGACCGGGCAAACTGGGAGGTTGCTTATCATTCTCCTCCAATTAGGAAAGCGAATATCCACTAGTGTACAGTTTAGGGGTGAACTTTGCCACCTGCTGCGTGGCTGCCAAACTGAGATTTTGGGGTAGCAGGAAACGACGCTGCTAAATTTATGACTTCCCCTGTGAAGTTTAGAATTTCTAAAGAACTCGGCCTTGTTTTACGCATTAAATTGACTGATTTACGAATGGGCAGCTGGCTTCAAGCTTGACCCAAGCCACTTGCTGCTTGTCTCAGGGGAAAAATTTCAAATTGTGAGGCGAAAGTGAGGAATTTCACAAAACCCTAACCATACACAAAACATCAATTGACCTTCCCATAAACTGGACAGTTACAGAACATCTGAGTCAGAGAGGACGTCCATTGTTGGACAACGGCTTGTTAAAACACGTGGCCTGGATAACAAGTTGGAACAGACCAGTGCTGAGCAACGCAAACACTGCCTAAAAGCCGGTATAGTGGAACCAGACAAGGAATTGTCCTTTTTGCTAGGCAACGGTTCATGCACGTTCCGAGATAACGCATAAATAACAGGCCGTTACCACGGAAATGAAAACCAGAACTAGTTCGGTTCCCGCAGCAACGAATACACTAGGTACCGGTGCACAGAACACGTGAAACGGAACCCTTGAACAAAGTGTCTTCTAGACCGTCCGACTGTCGAATATAACAGACCAGAAAGAGTGGACAACAGAGCAGAGTTGAGAGCAGAAGAATCCAGCAGAGCTAAGACCTAAGACACGCCAACAAGAAGAGCAGGGGAAGGAAGAATGGCAGTTGAACACAAAATGGCGTAGTGAAGACGAAATGCGAGAAACGACAAACTGGTCAAGTTTTATCGTGTGGAAGAAGTTATTTTTTATTAATTGCAGTTTTAATTGTAATCAGTTTATCCAATAAATCGCTTCCTCTAATCCGGAACCCATTAATTTCTTGTCGAGTTACGAGGATACGTGACAATATACAAGCCTGTAATCAAGATCTCAGGATTGTTCTCAGAACTACTACAACACATGTCATAACGATGTCCATATGAACATTTAATACGACTTATCTAATTATTATACACTGGCGTCGAAACACATACTCGTAAAGACTGAAATAAATTGGTGCGTGCCCACAACTTAAAATACAAAACTCAAAACTATGTGATTTTAGTCCGCAAGCGAACTATATCGACAGAGCGACCGCTGCTTGTCGGCGAAGTTAGTGCCAACTTTTCCGGATAGAAGGTGACGCGTGGTCCGCGCAACGAATTTCCACGGCCGTTAATTTTAGTTTTCTAGACTGGACACAACTTAATATACAATATTGGAAAATAATATCGCTGAGGGGAAAATACTGTAGTTTTCGTACAGGCATTTACTTTTTTTGAAATAGTACTACTTTTCCCTTAAAACACTCGTTACAAAACATTCCCGTTGAAGTTCCATTACGATTTTTATCCCATTCAAAGCACAGATTTCGCAGATATTTTTATTCATTTCGAGGAAACGAAAACGTCTAGAAAATGACCTATTTTTTTAACATCTTCCATGAGCTGTAATTTCGATTCCCAACTCTTAAATTGTTCACTGCGACGGCTGGTGCGGTACCTTGTCCACTTGGCTACTATAAATTTCCATACAATACGGTATAACATGAAACTTATGGCTTCTATGTGTTTTGTTCAAGGTTAATCAGTTTGTGTGCCATAACATTACATTGCCAAGATATTTGGGGAAGTGCAGGTACAGATCACCGCCTGCTTAATCCTTATACTAGACGGATCTGACGCCAGAGAGTGAAGTGGCCAACAGAGCCAGCCTAGGTGTGGTGGCGATAAGAAAAAAGTTGGTGTCCTTGTTCGGAATTGACTCACTATAGCCCACACATTCGGTAAGTAGTTTAATGACTCAGCTACTGCGACTGATATTACTCAAGCCATTTAATTTTAATTAAGATTTAGAAGTTTGTGATGATGGTACATTAGTACAAATATTATATATTTTGGACATTATCCATCTCCGCCTTTTTCTAAAAACACCGTCCTCATCGGGAATCGAAACTGTGAGCTTCCGGCTTGTAGCATATTTTTTTTAATTCGCTTAGTGGGCGGTGGAGTCCAACTGGGTCCACGCTGCACGGCGGACACTGACTGGCCTAGTGTAGCCTGCCCCGGGTGATTTTGATTATGGATAATTTGGTGGAATGAAGATTGGCAGGGGAAACCGAAGTACTCGGAGAATACCCGCCCCATGGCTACTTTGTCCGCCACAAATCCCACTTGACCAGACCCGGCATCGAACCCGGGCCACCGCGGTGGGAAGCCAGCGACTAACCGCTTGAGCTATGGCGCGGCCTTGTAGCGTAATTCCTCAGAAAACTACGCTACCGCGTGCCCCGGCTTACATCAGTACAATCTGAAAACCTTCACCCGAGTGATTCTGTGGATGTGGCTTTATGACGCTAGATGGAAATTCAGAATCACTTCTTTGCTCAGAAATGTTGAATTCTGATTGGTTCACATTTTAAAATATGGATGATCTCTAATTTTTCTATTGACCAATCAATTAGCCTACTTGCTTTAATACCATTGCTAGTCAAATCGTAATCACGTGATAAATAGCTGAAAACCTCACATATTTTCTGGCGTCACCAAATTACATTTTTTCTTATGACCGGACGCCGAATCATTTGTTTTGATCACTGGCTGTTAAAGAGTTTGCCGCCTCGCCGGAAGTAAATTTTCTAGGAAATCCAATTTATTCTTCCAACAACCATATTCTATTTATACTCTTTTTAAGTTCCTCTATAAAATATGTAAATTGTACAACTTATACTGGATGGCGTTACTAATCAACAAATAATATTATCCTTCAAATTAAATTAAACTATTATTAGTTAAGTGATTACATTACAAATTAGATACTATATATATTTATGTCTGAACGATTACAACTTTACCGAAGAGGAACAACCATCTGTCATCCGATTTACATGATCCGAGAGTGTGGAAATTAGTGACATTTTGGGGGAACGGCAGTGCCTTTACAAATTGTTGGGAAGTTTCAGAGGACACTAAACGAACGCTGTTAGTGAGATCGTTTAGAACGGTTCTCGGCTGTAACACGTGCTGAGATTAAGAAGCAATTCGATCAGTGCGTCCGGAACAGTAGAAGTATTGGCGTTAATGAAATTCCATCTAAAAACGAGCTTCATGTAGAGGAGACGTGCAAGAATTTCTTATAGCCTGTCCGAAAAAAAAAATTACATCAATGGAATCTGGAAACTTGTGGATCGCTGAACGTAATGTGTAGCCAACAGCAAAGCGACTGAGTCGAAAAGACGACACCGGTGTGTGTAACAGGGTTTCCGGTCATATTACCTTGCAGAAAGCTATGCTTAAATAGCACATCAGGTCTTATTTATTTTTTTAATGCTATTGGGGTGGGACTAAGCCCCTTGTACTGCGGCCACTTCTGGCCTATTGTACCAGACCCAGATGATAGGCGAGGGTGATTGTGGAGTAATCGGTGGAATAAAGATTGGCAGGGTAAACCGAAGTACTCGGAGAAATCCTACCCCAGCGCCACTTTGTCCACCACAAATCCCACTTGACCAGACCCGGGATCGAACCCGGGCCGCCGTGGGAAGCCAGCGACTAACCGCTTGAGCTATGGCGCAGCCTACTTATCTTAATAATTGAGACTATTAGCGAAAACTGTTAGTATAGCCGTTACGCTTCAAGAGCGAGGCTATAACTCGAATCCGGGGCAGTGCATCTGTTATGCCGAGAGTTTCAGTCGTTCCCTCAGTCATGTCAGGCAATACACTCTCGAAATACACTACAGCCTTGCTTCATAATGCCTTTCCAGTTCCCTACATACGTCATTCAATCTCAATGCAGCAATGTGTTGCGGGTTAATCTACAGCGCTGTGAATATCTGCACTGCATAGAGTCCGTTTGTAGGATATTGATAGAGGAACGATGCAAGCGGATGTGACCTAATCTAAGCACTATCCCGGTATTTACGTGGAGGGACTGAGGAAAACTACTAACATCAGCCAGGATAGCTGGTGCTCAGGCTGAAATTCAAAGAGAACATCGCCCGAATAAAACTCTGGAGCTCTACCGCAACACCAGCCTGCTCGCTGCAGCAATGTTCACTAAATACAATATAAGCTTCGTCCTACATGATATCGGAAATCGACGCATTGTTAAACAGTTCGTCATCCGTGGGTTAACATCCGTTGTTAATCAAAATCTGAATCCTGCAAGATAACTGCTTTCTAACATTTCTGAACTCGCTTGGCCGCGCCATAGCTCAGGCGGTTAGTCGCTAGTTCCCACCGCGACGGCCCNTTTGTAGGATATTGATAGAGGAACGATGCAAGCGGATGTGACCTAAGCTAAGCACTATCCCGGTATTTACGTGGAGGGACTGAGGAAAATTACGAACACAGCCAGGATAGCTGGTGCTCAGGCTGAAATTCAAAGAGAACATCGCCCGAATAAAACTCTGGAGCTCTACCGCAACACCAGCCTGCTCGCTGCAGCAATGTTCACTAAATACAATATAAGCTTCGTCCTACATGATATCTGAAATTGATACACGGTTAAACAGTTCGTCATCCGTGGGTTAACATCTGTTGTTAACCAAAATCTGAATCCTGCAAGATAACTGCTTTCTAACATTGCTCAACTCGCTTGGCCGCGCCATAGCTCAGGGGGTTAGTCGCTAGTTCCCACCGCGACGGCCAGGGTTCGAGCTCGAGTCAGGTAATGTGGGATGTGTGCTGGACAAAGTGGCACTGGGGCAGATTTTCTCACGGTACTTCGGTTTCCCCTGCCAATCTTCATTCCTTCAACTGCTCCACAATAACCATCATACACCATCCGGTGCTGGTACAATAGACCAATAGTGGCGGCAGTACCAAGTGGACTCAGTCTCACCCCACTAATACTAATTCAATTCAATTATTTATTTATGTGCCGAGTCAACAGATACAAGGCCAATTACAGACAGAACACAGTGCAGATACAGGTAATTTACGTTATGGATAAACACAACATAAAGTCATAGACTAATTAGAAGCAGTGAAGGAAAAAGACATTAATGCAGAGAATTAAACGAACAAAGTAACAATAATAATTTCACTAAGACAAATCTAAGCTGTTAATGAGAAATGAGAAATATAAAGTAAAAACACACGTATTTAGAAAGAATAATAATTCAATTAAAAATTATTTTTATGTACGTGCAAACTAATGATTCAGTCCTTTACTATTTATGTGCTGAGTCAACAGCCATAAGGCCAATTACAAATACAGCACAGTGTAGATAAAAGTAATTACATTATGGGCAAACACAACATAAAATCAAAGAATAATTAAACTTAAGCACTAGAGGAAAAACATCAATTCTGAGAAGGAAACAAACAAACAAACAAAGTAATAATAATAATTACTAAAGGCAGTCACTTCAAGCAACTTATTTGTGTTTTCTTATTGCTAGTGGGGTGGGACTAAGTCCCTGTACTGCGGCCACTTCTGGCCTATTGTACCAGCCCCAGATGATAGGTGAGGGTGATTGTGGAGCAATTGGTGGAATGAAGATTGGCAGGGGAAACCGAAGTACTCGGAGAAAACCTGCCCCAGCGCCACTTTGTCCACCACAAATCCCACTTGACCAGAGCCGGGATCGAACCTGGGCCGCCGCGGTGGGAAGCCAGCGACTAACCGCTTGAGCTATGGCGCGGCCTTTTGTATGTGTTAATTCGACATGTAACTTCGCGGTATAGCCCTGTCCCTCGTTTAAGTATTTCATTACATCTGTTTCAATATGCAGTATAAAACCCTACCCTGTTCAGGTCACGTTCATTTAATTTAGAGGAGTGTACTTGGAGAACTAGTCTTTTATGGAAGGTTGTGCTTGAGCCTGTTCTTATTGCCAGAAGTAATTCTGTCTTCTTGAGTGGTTTTCATATATCTGTATCTTAAATTTTCGTCAATTCGTTGTATTCTTTAGGTTTTTCGCAATTCGTTTTATCATTCCATGACTCAAGGCATACCCAAGCTTTACAAAATTACATGACAAAATGTTAAATTAATATTACACTTTTCATTTCAACTGCCGTATTATAACAAATGCTCTTCTACCACAGAATGGAAAAAACAATATTTCATATTACACAGGCTACTTTATTCTATAACAGTACAAAATGCGAATCCTTGCCTGACCGCAGAGAGTTTCTAAATGTAATGACGTAGCGCATGTTGCGTGTAGGTTGTTTGCTTTCCTGTATCTCTCTCTAATGACTAATGGAATTCATTAAACTGAATATTTACCAGAACGGTAATTTTGGATTATACCGATGAAAACAATGTACTTCTCAACATGCCATCTACCTACCTACCTACCTACCTACCTACCTACCTACCGCTGCAGCCCTCGATGAGCCCTGGCCTCCTCTACAACCAGTCTCCACAACCAACACGCTCTGCCATAGGAATGGATCCGCGCATGATGACCCGAGGCTGACTGTTAGGTTTTGAACAAGATTCTTTTTACAGGATGAGGTTGTTATCCTCATATGGTCAACCCCCAGCCTGGAAGACCAGGGTATCTCTCTCTTTTTTTATTGCTAGTGGGGTGGGACTAAGTCCCTTGTACTGAGGCCACTTCTGGCCTATTGTACCAGCCCCAGATGATAGGTGAGGGTGATTGTGGAGCAATAGGCGGAATGAAGATTGGCAGGGGAAACCGAAGTACTCGGAGAAAACCTGCCCCAGCGCCAATTTGTCTACCACAAATCCCACTTGACCAAAGCCGGAATCGAACTCGGGCCGCCGCGGTGGGAAGCCAGCGACTAACCGCTTGCGCTATGGCGCGGCCTGGGTATCTCTCTTAATCTGGACTATACCCTTTGACCTTTCCGGCATGGGTGACCCTACTGGTAGTTAAACTACCGCCGACATAGTTCCCCAAGTCACAGTCACGCAAGCCTCACCACCACGACATGGTGGACTTCTCAATATATACCAATCTAAAGTGTAGCAAACCAAATCAGTGTTTTAATTTCACTCTCTGAGAATTGTGTTCGAATTATGAGGCTTCTGTTAACAGATCTGCGATTTTCTCTACAATCAATGGAATTGGGTCATGCTTTTCCTACTTAGTACCTGTGTGGAAAAGTGGCTTATGCCGTAAGGAGAAGAAAGTGCAGCCTTTGAGTCCGAAACTTTTGCATGTGTAGCATTAGAACGGTTCAGTCTGTCCACCGTAAAGTTACAAAGGGAAACCTTTATCTTTTTAACTTTACGGTGGACAGCCTGAACTAGAGTGGTCAGAGCACAGTTAATTTCGGTTTCCTAGACGAAGCGGCTACTTTTCCATTCAAGTAACTCCTCAATTATCCTCACGAGGCTGAGTGGACCTCGTACCATATCCACTACTTCTCAGAAAATCTGGTAGCGCCGAGAATCGAACCCGGGACATCTGGATCTGTAGTCAGGAACTCTGACCACTAGACCAAAAGTGTATCTAAGAGTCGAGAGTAGTTCTTTCAGTTTTCCTATCATGGATGGCCTGATAGGTTCGGTAATGACGTTGAATAATTATAGTCATGAAGTGTTTGCAGTATTGTCATTCGGTTAACTCAGACTGAATTCTTCTGATGAGAATTTTGTATCGATCTCTTACATCCCCATGTCGTCTGACTGTCGTCTTTGTATAGTTCCTGTTATTTCTATTCCCATTGCCAGGTTTGAGTGATTCACGTCCAAACAGTAACCCCTGTGTTCTGCGCAAGTCAAATCAGGTGTTACATACTGCGCTTCATCAATTTCAATACAGCAGGCGCTACTGCTATGAAATGCTATAAGATTATACCAAAATTTCTTGGACATTATTCACTGTATAAATTGTACTTTCGATAGGCTTACGTTACACGACGTTTAAAAAAATGTGTTCCACTCCGTTTCCAGGTGAATGTAATTTATTATGTAGACGGATTTCTATTATGTTGGATATGAGGTTCTCACAGCCATGGGTTATGAAGATTTCTGTCTTCTTGGATGTAACACCTTGTAGTCTGGTGAAAGTCAGTGACATTTCGGAGGAACATCTGGCCTTCATCTTCAGGGTCGACAAATACGCGAAGCCAGAAACAATTATGACGCAGCAAGCTAGTTCATTTCTTGGCTTCTGCTTCGACCCAGAAGATTGACTCGATAGGTTCCTCCGAAATATCGATTGACCTTTACTGGACTATACGGCATTATATCTTAGAAGGTAAAACTATTCAAATTTCTGTTAGCTATATTTTATCAGTGCTTACAGCAACAGCCTAGTTTCCAAATGTTCCCGGATTCGGTGCCAAAGCCATTATTCTCAAAGTCCAACATAATATAAACGTGACACTAGAATGACATCAGTCGTAACACATCAGAGTAGCGGCCTCCGTAGTCTAGGGGTAACGGGGAATTTTTAAGGGAGGAAAAATTCAGGGAACAAGTCCTCCGGGAGGGACTTTAAGCCGTGTGTCCCGTGTCGTAGATTTACGGCACGTAAAAGATCCTCATGTCTCTAGGAGACCTCTGAGCTAAATTAGGCAAGTTTCCCGCCCAAGTAGTTTCCAATGCCTCTGGTAGATGGGGGAAGCATCAAGGTACCGAGGGCCGACCTTCTTGGCTCAACGGGGCTGATAGCAAGCACCAGTGCCGGCAGGGTATGGAGACTGGTAGAATATCAAAGGGGGACGTACAATAGACTATTAGTCGCGGTGCATGGGGAAACCCACCTCCTCCATTAATAATAATAATAATAATAATAATAATAAATACACATCAGAGTGCATCCAGCTCCAAAAACCTTATGTGCTAATGTATGCTTGAGGCAATGGACGTCAGGCATAACATTAGTATAATGGGCCAAAGATTGTAACCAAATGCCAAAGAAACAGAAAACAACACGATGTAATAAGCAAGTAAGCCCACAACTGTGGTGTAACGTGTGTTTGCGTGACAGTGCATTATGGCATACCTCCGAATGTATGAATAGAAGCCACGCTGGACAAATTCCTAGCATTCAAAAGCACATTATTGTAACGTGGATGATCAGAGTGTTGCTAGGTAACGGAACGGTAAACACCCCGCGACAGAATACACACAATGCAACAATAAAAGAATCGCCCTTTCTAGACAACGACCTGTAAACAATCTTCAGTTGAGGGCGTTACAACAATAGGAGTCAAGAAATGAAAGATGTTTTCTATGTGGTCCGTGTGAAACTTATATAACGGGTATATGTTGCAACTTGCTTAAACTTGGCAGCGGTCAGGCATACGACCGTTCAAGTGACTAGACTGCCGTTGTAGCGAAAGCTACTAGAAATAGGGCATAATCTGCTGTACTGAACCTGGACTACCAGAGGCTATATTTAATACATTTATTAATCCTGTTTCACATGTAAAATGTGAATGTCCATTACATTATGACAAACGACTTACTACTACAGACGATGACTCCGACAAAAGACAGGCACGTCCTCTCGTCAGAGAGGGTGCCCCACAATAACGAGACCTAAACAGTCAAACAGTAATAAATATCTGGGCATGAGCCCCAGATTGGGCTCGACACCAAGATTGATTGACTGACTGAACATCAGTCGCAATGCGACTTTGACTTTGACTTTGACTAGACTTAAGTGAGAGAATAGTGCAGAGTACAGTGTGCAGAGTGCTTATAAGGGAAGTGAATTCAGTGAGTTTTAGTTGAAGGTCAGTTACTAGTCAGTCGTAAGCTGGAGGAGTCAGTCCAGAATAATTTTTAGTTCCAAAGTTCCAGAGTGATTGAAGACGAAACAGAAAAAATACTTAAAAGTGATTTGAAGTTCTAATTTCTGTGTTGAGATCCGTTGCCAGGAAACGACTAGTGAAGACTAGGAATTTTAGTGCGTGTGCAATGGCGACCTGGATAATGTGTAAATCAGCGATAACCCTGTATTTAAATGTGATTAAGAGTGATTGTAAGCAAGGTGTTAATAAATCCAATCATCAGAACTAGAACCAGTTATTTTCGTCACGCTATCCCCCTCCACGTGGCAATATGCTTCCATCGATATCTCGATTAAGTCCCTGAATTACACTTACTACTACTTACATGACTCCTACAAACAACTTGAGAGGACGATGTCTTGCATGCCTTAAAAATTCACTCGAAAATTCTACTGTTTATGACATCTGAAGCTAAGGTCAAATATCACACGTAAACCTCAACTCAGACAGCTCGACATGCGATTAATTCAATAGTTATGAACCCAGTTTGAAGCACGTGGCAGATATATCGTCTCAAGGAATAATCCATATACGTATTTGTATATTGTATATACAAAGCTTCTGAGACTTCACATGCCGTTTTAACAGTCAGAGCTAGCGGAAATTACGAATAGGGTCAGAATACAGGAGCAGACGCTTGTTATGCTGTCGTAACGCATACTGTTTGTTACCTTGTAGCAGGAGATAGGAGAATTGATAGTATTAAGAACAGAAATCGGTCACGGTAGCCGAGCGGTCTAAGGCGTACACTGTCTTCGCTCGCTCGGAAGCCGGGATCGTGGGTTCGAATCCCACTCAGGGCATGGATGTTTGTGTACGTTTTTCTGTGTTTGTCTACAGGTAGAGGCCTAGCGACGAGCTGATCACTCGCCCAAGGAGTCCAACCGTATGTATAAGATCTAGTAAACCGAAATGAAACGGAGTGTTTCATGGAGGTAGGCCTAGGACCAAATTGGAGCTGCAGAGCCACAGAAAAAAAAAGAATAGAAATAGATGATGGCATTAAAAGGCACTGTGATATGTATTTATGCCGTGGGCATTGCAGTAAGTTTACTCTCTTAGTATATTGTGACATGCTGCCTGAACGCCGGATTTTAAGACGTCCATTACAAGTCAACGGCTAGCAATTCCTTGGCAGCGATGCCTAGAAAATCGTTGCCCCGGACATCAAAGTCTAACAGTAGGATTTCCACCGTTAGTTACAAAGGAACTGTTTGAGGCAGACACGTATTCCCGAGTTCGTTGCATAGCAGCTGGCGAAATTAACCCTTCAATAAGGTATTTCCTATTCAGTCCGAGCAGAGCGGAAGATGCATCACCAACATTAGCGGCTTAAGTAATTGTAATAGTGAAGAGGAAACGTCTGATGACGTTATAAGTGAATAATTGTACTTGTGAGTGTAAAAAGTGATACTTCAATATACGTCTTCACCAGATCCGAAACCCGCTTAAATTTTGTTGTCGCGTTGCCTAGGAAACACGCGACGATATACAGTAGATCACACATTTCATATATTTGGTATTAGAGTGGAGTGTATACTCTGTATTACAATTAGATAGTTCTGATGAAGTTTGTTTTGTGAGAAATAATTTTTTCGCGAGAATTGAAATTGCTTTCTAAATGGATTTTACGCTTCATTTTCCACTTAAATTTCAACGTACTTCACAGTCCTACTAGTAGCTTATCATGAACGCTGCATAAATTGGATTTTGCGAATGGGGAATGAAGCCTGCGCGGTTTCATGCCAAAATAAATCTATAGGCGTAAGCACTGCCTGCTTGTTCGCGTGCTGCTGGTGATCATACACCAGTCGTGCTAACATAAAACACTCGGTGCATTAGATTACAATGATGATTTTTCTTCTTATTATTTTTTAGGACAAGATTAGGTACAGTTGCTTTTACTGAAACCATCGTACATAATAATGATATAAATCGCAATACTGGAATGTTCTGTAAACACTTGCTGCTCTGTGGAATGTTCTGTGGTTAATCTCGACGTCACTTTGGTCAGCATTAAGAGAATTAAATTTCAAGAGAAAATGTAACTACACAGTACATTTAATTAATATTCTTTGCAATTAAGTAAAATATGCATATGTTTATTCCATCCATAACTTCTCCAGCCGATCACAGTGGCCGCGCGGTCTAAAGCAAGAACAGTCTTCCCCCGCTCGAACACTGGGATCGTGGGTCCGAATCCTACTCAAGGCAAGGTAGCGGCCTTGCGACGGACTGATCAGCCGTCCAAGGAGTACTACCGACTGTGTATAGGATTAAGAAACTGGAAAACGGCTGTGGAGCTAGAGAGAGGGGGGGGGAGAGAAAACTTCATCCCGAAGCAGTTACAAACTCAGCACAAATTTTGGCGAAGGTCTAAATATGAGAAACCAGTTCAGAATATTTTAGACAGCGGCCGAAAGGGCAGTGAATCTTCATGTCAAAGGTGCGCGGATACATAGCAGATGGGCATGGGTAGCGATTATTAATCTTGGAATGCGCACTTGGTCGGTGTACTTGAGTGAGTGAAGGTAGGTGAGCGTTCAGTTCGGAGAATTTTGCTGCATTCAGAATTCGGAGCGCCAAGATGTCGCAATTTCACGAGCGACAGAATATCAAGTCCTGTACATTTCTGCATGCTGCATTCTTATCTGCAATCTCAGTCGAGCCGTCCCTGATACCTCCCATTTATTTGTAAGAGACATCAGCATAAAATATTCACCGTATTGAAAAACACGACTCTGTAATTCAAATTCGTTGTTGATTCCAAAGCTCGTACTGGTATCAGGTTTTTCCATGAAGTGTCATTAATATAATAAACTTGCAAAAAAGGCTTCAGCGCCGTTTCAATGACAATACACGAAGAGCTGAATGTCACGAGGGTAAGAAAGCGATGCAGCCATCACCAAACAGTGAAGAAATACTTACACCTTGCATATAACGAGGAAAAAAGACCCCTGAACAGTGCGATACCCACAACAGAAGTCCCTGCAATGCATTTAGAAAAATTCAATATTTAATTTGATGTAGGTAAAACTTACACAATTGAATGAATATTGCCTGAATGCTGCAACTGGGAAACAGTCTCTTCAATTGCTTCTCACAGAAAAAGTAAATTGAATTCTACAATGCTGATTGTCTGGGTCCGTATTTCAACATTACACAAAATGTGGCTCTAGAGGTTTGTAACGCAGGTCTAATATCATTGTGAGGTAATTTCATTTGGGCCCTATCCCTTGCCTACATAAAATATTACATGCATGGCGTTCATTACTTAGTGACACGCCGTATATTTATAACGGGCCTGTACAGCATAAACCATTCAGCCTAAATGGCGATCTTAAGATGTACAGGTCATTGTTGTTTAGGACTCTGCTGCTCATTATAATGCGGTTTCATTTCCTATTTTATATTCTGAACTCAATGAAAGCGAACACTGCCCGGATTTCAGCTACACAACTCCGTGAATGCGACCTTATGTGTTACTTCCATTTCTAGGAACCTTGTCATGTTATCGAATAGTTGAATGAATGAATGTATAAGGGGTGGGCCTTCTTGGGCCTTGCACCGCGACCACAGTGTGCCTTTATCGAACAGTTAGTCTGATATCTCTGAATTACGATTTTGTCTTGCACTTTGGTGAAGAGACATGAATATACAAATTTTATTACATATTTACACAGCACAAGCGTCTAATAAAAAATCTTGCATTTCCTTTGGAACGATATCGCTGTCACCGCCTGTGGTCTAGTGGTCAGAGTTTCTGGCTACAGATCCAGAGGACCCGGGCTCGATTCCTGCCTCTACCGGATTTTCTGAGAAGTAGTGGGTCTAGAACGGTGTCCGCTCAGTTTCGTGAGGATAAGTGAGGAGCTATTTCAAGGAAATAACGGCTCCGGTCTAGAAAACCAAGATTAACGGCCGTGGGGATCCGTTGCGCTGACCACGTGACACCCTCTATACGCGAAAGTTGGCACTAACTTCGCCGACAAGCTGCGGTCGCTCGGTCGGTATAGTTCGCTTGCGGACTACAGGTCACGGAGTTATTTTTATGATATCGCTGCCACGTTTATCTGCGCCGCAGCTCATCTTTGCCGCTCTTCATATTTAGCAAGAAGTGAGCCCTATATATAATTATAATAAATTAATGCCGGTGTCAATGAGGGATGCAAACCCCAAGTAAATTCTGTGCGCTTCAGTTTGAAGTATGCCTAATCGCTCTTGTTTCTCGTCATTTTCAAAGAGCATGATTTTTCTGGTGCAATTTTGTAATTTAAAATGGGCGTATACGAAAAAGTGCTCAGCGTTGTAATCATAAACAAGTTTAACGCGTGTAGAAGCACAGTGAACATTGCCATGCTGTGATATAAACAAAGGGATATGTGCAAGAGATTCTGATGTTTCACGATAAGAAACAAAAACGCTGATCCAGTTCATGCTCTTGTTTTCACAATCCTTTGGAAGGACAAATGTGATTTTTATTTTCATTGCGCAGACTGTATAAAATGAAGCAGACGACTAGTTCTTGCAACCTGATTTCAAAATCCGCTGTAACGTCTACAATGTACTCGCTGTTATACTGGATAAAATGTTTATGGGATCGCAAAGTTATCATCACATCGCTACGAATTTAAGGAGATGTAGAATAATTTGACAAATGACCTCTCTGAATTAAATTCCTGAGCAAAGAGGAGATCAATATATTTAAATAATCGAGAAGGAATAATAGGATATGTAGGACAAATATTATGTTTCTGGACATTATCCATCGTCATGTCTTCATCTAACAGCACCGTCCTGTTTACTTTTCAAAAAACAACGTCTCGGAGACCGGCTTCTGTCTCCGTCGTCAAATAAAACCTACTTAGCTGGGCCCAATAGATAGAGCTAGTCCCTATGTAGAGGTGCATATAAAGG
Source organism: Cryptotermes secundus (assembly GCF_002891405.2). Classification (NCBI taxonomy): domain Eukaryota; kingdom Metazoa; phylum Arthropoda; class Insecta; order Blattodea; family Kalotermitidae; genus Cryptotermes; species Cryptotermes secundus. Next base: position 395,376 of record NW_019727396.1, on the reverse strand, counting down.
AAAACGATAGTATACACCAAGGGAACGGACAGTATAACAAATAAAGTGCTTGAAATTCTGACAAACCTTAAAATAGAAAATTCTCCGGTTTGAACACTTTACTCCAACCTGCATAATCGTTCAAATACATCGATATATGTGATGAAATAAGCATTAGTTAATCATGAAGTACAACGGAAACCAAAGTAAAGGGGGACTTGATCTGGTAATGTAATGTAAAGACGATGAAGAAAGCAGTTTTCTGGGATTTGGCACCGTGTATATGTGGTGTTAACCGACAGTCTGCTTTTACCGGTTCTCACGGTCTCTTCGCTTGCAGATTCCTTATATTCTTTCTTCTACCCTGAAGATGGAGGCGATACGTTCCTCCGAAACGTCGGTTAACACCACATATACACGGTGCCAAATCCCAGAAAACTGCTTTCTTCATAGTCACCGCCGTGAAAGCCTCAAATCTTACATAATGTAAAGACATTTGCAGATGCATAACAGTCATCTGCAGTATAAATCCGCGTATATATACTAACTTAATTTTTTTCCCCCTTGGCACTACAGCCCCAGTGGGCCTAGGCCTACCTCCATGAACTTCTCCGTTCACTTCGGTTTTTCTAGATCTTACACATACGGTAGGACTCCTTGGGCGGGTGATCAGCTCGTCGCAAGGCCTCTACCTGTACACAGACACAGAAAAACGCACACAAACATCCATGCCCTGAGTGGGATTCAAACCCACGATCGCGGCTTCCGAGCAAGCGAAGACAGTGCATGCCTTAGACCGCTCGACTGCCGTGACCGACATACTAATTTAATACAAATATAAAATTAACTGGTGAAAGAATAACATCGCTTTATAAAGAAGGTATGACCTTTACCGTTCACAAACAACACATAAAGAACATAATTTAATGTATCTACACTTACAGGCCTACGCTCCATACAGAAGGCTTATGAAGTGTGTTACAAAATATGACCCCGTGTTTCACCTCACTTTCTTTTCGTTAAGGAAACTAAGGGGACTTCACAGACATCACCATGTAATCTGTATGTTTCTCCAAGCTTATCAACCAGTTGTCTGATTTTCACAAAATTTTGTACTAATATTATACCAACCACATACTTTTAACATAATAAACCAGTATAACATGGCGAACAGCAGCAACAGTAATAATGGCTGTAGCAGCATACAGACTTTTTTTTATTGCTAGTGGGGTGGGACTACGTCCCTTGTACTGCGGCCAGTTCTGGCCTATTGTACCAGCCCCAGAAGATAGGTGAGGGTGATTGTGGAGCAATCGGTGGAATGAAGATTGGCAGGGGAAACCGAAGTACTCGGAGAAAACCTGCCCCAGCGCCACTTTGTCCACCACAAATCCCACTTGACCAGAGCCGGAATCGAACCCGGGCCGCCGCGATGGGAAGCCAGCGACTAACCGCTTGAGCTATGGCGCGGCCACAGACAGACAATCACCCAGAATTACAGATTGATAAAGTAGGCCAATAGCAGTTGTGTTATGCCTGTTGAAAATTTTTCGTGTGTACTTAAAATCACATTACTGCATGACGGACTTTAGGAGCAGAGGAACTCAAAGAGGCGTAGACTGGGAGAGCGAACTGGGCTCATTGTGCAACAAAACAGTGACGCATATTTCAAAAGCTACTGCTCTCATTAAAGCTACTTCGTAAATAATAAACAGCGGTCATTAGAGTTCTAAATGCTTTCCAGTAAAGAGTCATAGGTTAGAAACAGTCGCTAAGTTAGCAGAGAAATCCCCCGATTTCCATGGAATCCGAAAGATACCACCACATTCACAAGAACCAGCTACTAGATTATATCCTGCGCAAGATGAATCAAGTTTATAGCTTTTCACAATAATTTTCCTTAAAATCAGTTCTAATATTATTCTGTGATGTCTAGGTCTCTCTAAATATCTCCTTCCTTCATGTTTTTCGACTAAAACTCGTATATGTGTGTGTGTATAATGTCCCTCATACATGCTACAACCATAATTTTGTTCCACTGGTCTTGAACACAATAAAATTTCCCTGTGGAGAGAAATATTAGCCTGCTCACTGCAACGCCCGGCGGACACAAAGCCGGCGAATTACTATAACCTGAAGCGACGACATGCCAGAAAGCGATCCTTATCTTTATGTGGGGAAGATGAGTATAAAATTTATGAGTTTTGATATTCTTGAATGGCGATTTAGAATCGCAAACGCGATGTACTGACCCTACCAAGGGGCCTACAAAGCTCTGCCCCTTGCCCAAGCCCTGTATGGTTCGTGCTGATAATCGGCGGAAAGGATGAGCGGTGGGAAAAGCCGGAGATGACCACTATTAGCGCCATCTGGCTACAGGGGATGATTCACCTTAGTAAGTTAGTGTTCTTAATGTCCATAAGAGATGTGAGTAGTCTACTAAAGTTTGTTTGCGAGTTATTTCACAACACTGTTAGTAGCTAGTTATTTTTTGTTTAGTTTCTTGGGGTCGGGTGAGACTGGTACGTCGGTCACTAACTGGCCTCTCGTACCAAACCCGGATGATATATGAGGGATGTGGAGCAGTCGGTGGCATGAGAATTGACAAGAAAAACTGAAGTACTCGGAGAAACACTACCCCAGTGCCACTTTATCCACCGCAAATCCCACATGACCTGACCTGGGTTCTAACCCAGGCTGCTGCGATGGGAAGCCGGCGACTAACTGCCTGAGCTATGGCACGGCCTCTGCTAGTAGCTAGATTGTAGCGTCAGAGTCAGAGTCACGAGGCGGGCTTCAACTCTTCCTAACTGACCAAACAGAGTAGGTGACTCCCGCCGCTTCACCTGAGGACAGAAACAGATCCAATCTCCTAAACGTTGTGTTCTTCAGTGATTATGGCCAATGGACAGCGTCCAGTAACGCCGTAATTCCGAGGTGAACCTTACTTGTAAGATTTGAGATTTTCACGGTGGTGACAATGAAGAAAGCCGTCTTCTTGGATGTGGCGCCGTGACGAAATTGTGTTAACCTACGTTTCGGAGAAACGTATCGCCTCCATCTTCATGGTAGAAGACGACAAGAAATCCGCGAGCGAACCAAAAGAGCAGGTGCAACAGACTGAATCCAGTCGAGTAAACACAGCTGTATAAGAGGAGAGAAGGACTTCTTATATTTATACAAGTTATTTACGTTGTTTGTATTATTAAAGTTAATTTCAATAATAGATTTAATTTTATTACAGTCCGATAAACTATTATTGGTGGTAATATTGTCCAAATTGGGGCCGTTTTCAACAATTGTTTAAGAACAAAGCAAACCTTATTCATCGTCATATTAAGTAACGTTCATGCACAGATCGGAAAGACGCTGTCATGGACTATTTCTAGACATCTCCATACAATCTGCCAGTAAGGACTAAGTAAAAACCATTTTAAACTCAATTTACGTCATTGTTAAGTGATTAGCACACCTCTATATTCGGTCCTGGGACAAATTTGACCCAGATACAGGCAGCAGCTTAAAATAGGCTTCGAACGTTCCATTTACCTTCCTGTCCAATTCATCACTCAAAATCTTTTCCACATGACTGCATAATCTAAGCAGCCTATGCAGATATTTGGGTTGTAGTATGTAAACCTTTGCCGGTCACGGTAGCCGAGCGGTCTAAGGCATGCACTGTCTTCGCTCACTCGGAAGCCGGGATCGTGGGTTCGAATCCCATTCAGGGCATGGATGTTTGTGTGCGTTTTGCTGTTTGTCTACAGGTAGAGGCCTTGCGACGAGCTGATCACCCGCCCAAGGAGTCCTACCGTATGTGTAAGATCTAGAAAAACCGAAGTGAACTGAGTTCATGGAGGTAGGCCTAGGCCCACTGAGGCTGTAGTGCCAAAGAAAAAAAATGTATACCTTTAATGTAAAACGAATGTATGAGGATATAGGATCAAAACCGATGACCTCATAATTCTAGACTTCACGTTACGGAAAACATTAATGTAAATTATTATAGAAAGCGTACTTAAATTTGAACACGAACAGATGTGGTCCCTTGGCCATAGATTCTGATGATTTCGAAAAAAAAATACCTAAAACCCTTTGAAGTTCAGCATTCTTCCAAATGATACTCAAGTATTAAGTTCAAACCTCAGCAAATCACATCGCGTCTCACTTAACAAGCAACAGTAATTTTATGCTATTTAGGGCGATCCATGCAGAACCCGTAAATATACTATGCAGGCAAAATGCAGAGTACCTTAACATTAAAGCAGGTGCTGGGCTCAGGTAACTATCGTCACCACTGTGTTTTGGTAAGCCATAAAATATAATATATATTCAAGAATTATTATGAAGAATGCCGTCTTATGGATGCGACGCCATGTAGATCTTGTGTAAACCGACATTTCGGAAGGCGTTTTTCTACTGGTGACTCAGTCTGCAGCCACCTGCTCAAGCTGGTTCCTCGCTCGCGGATTTTTCTACCCTGAAGATGGAGGCGATACGTTCTTCCGAAACGTCGGCGCCACATCCCAGAAGACTGCTTTCCTTATAGTCACCGCTGTAAAAACCTCAAATCTTACAAGAATTATTTTGTTTTAAATTTCACCCTCTTAGTCCGATTACTTGCTACCCCATTAATTTGTCTATTTAAAATTCCTACATAAAAAAATATCTATACCTAAGTTTCAACACTGAAGTCTCAGACATGGGCACTCCTCATTATATGTTAGTTCGAGGACTTGGAATTTTATTTGAAGGCGATCATCTAATTTAGCCCGTTTGCAATTAGTAGCGCTCACTTTAATGCGAACTGCTCGCTTACGAACTGAGACCGGCAGCAAGGGGAGTGAGAGGAGTATTTTGAGTATTTGAGGAAGTTGGAAGCGAGTGGATATGTTTGATTTATGCGATTTCAGCCTCTGCGACGCTTATTTTGGAACACAGCTATCGCATAAATCGAGGAATATCTGTATTCCACAAAATATCTCTATACGTATATCATACACGTATGTGAATTCAGTAATCGTTTCGATTTCATCCTTCGACTGTTCATAGTTGAAAAATGAGAAACGACGCCAGAATGGGTAGACGCTTCGCTTCTTGTCTTGCCTGCGGTAGCACAGGAATGCACTTTCTCGCCAGAAATTCTCGAACTGACAATGCTGTGTGTGAGGGCGCATTGATGTGATGAAGCTCCAAGGATCAAACAGTCTGCAATTTCCATTCCAACTCGCATCATCCTCCTTCTCCGCCGGTCCAGAACTTCAAGTTAATATTTCTGATTTCACTGTGACACCACGTATTACAAATTCTTTATGTACTAGCCAGGGAGAATAAAAAAATAATAATATTTTCTTAATTCTTGATTTGCTCATGCGAGCTTTCTTCTATCTTGGAGACTGTGGTGTGTGCCATTCCCCGCTCTGCCTCGTAGTTTCAGGGACGTAAGTAAATACGGTCAAGTTTCGTGCCGTTTCTGGCGGTATTTTTTTCTACCCGCTTTTTGTTCTTCATTCAAATTTTTTGGAACCATCTTTGCACGCACTCTTCTCATGTTCAAATCTTGTGTAAAAATTATGTGATGCATACATTATTTAATATTAAGTTCATCAGCGATGACTGGAATTGCCAAACTTCGATCTTGACGAATGAAAGCTCTGATATATTCGACGTTTTTGCTTGTTCTTACAGACCTCCGCTTATTTACGAAGTCTTTGTGCCACCGAAATACTGGAACACGCGATAGAGAATTATTACCAAATGCTTTCTGAATCTTGTCATAGGTATTGATAGTAACTTTCCACAGCTTCACACAAAACTTGATTGCGTAAAATTCCTCGAGATTATTATTCTCCATTTCTGTGACGCTGTAACAAAATATACATTCACTCGAACCACAACAGAACCATGTGTATTCATGCTATCAATTTCAAACTTGGACTAAATGTAGAGGAGGGATGTAGCTATCATCTCATAATTGTCTTAGCGTCGCAGTTTTCCCAGTTCTCGCAATACAAAGTTAATCCAATTACTCTGTTAACATACCTAGTATCAACTAACTGTCGAATGGATATATAATTTTTATTAATAATCCCCCATGCCAACCATCCCCGAGGTATTTATCGTATAGTCACCGCTGAGTCAACATTGATTACCTGTACTCATTGCATCCTCGTTACACTGTATGTCCGCATACTCAACTCAGAATTATTGGTCTTGGTGGGCAATGTTGTGATGACTACACTAAACCACGTTCCTGAGTTACTGCACTTCTTTTTGTATTCTTTTCCGGGTGATGCTAAATCAAATTCTAAAATTCTACCGTTATGGCATAACATCAGGTGCTTCGAAAATTGTTGTGGAAAACTGCTGCACTTCCGTCAATGAATGCAGTTCCATAGTATGCCCTCGTATATGTGTCCATGTGTTGTTTACGTCTGTAACATGCAACAGTAACTGTGTTAGTGTTTCACGTATGGAGTGCATTGATGTTTCTTATAATACGGTTAGTTGTGTGTAGTGTTGGGTGATTCCTCTTACGTGTCGTGTTCAGCTGTTATGAGTGTTTACGGATCTGGCTCTTTCTTATATAGGGAAGATGGATTGTGTATTCTACTACAGTGTATGTGTCTACAGATCCTGTCCAAGAGTTTACACTTCCGCTTAATTTCGGTGTGCAGTAAATATAAAACTGAGACTTATGCCGTTATCTTCCATCCATAATTCCCAAAGGGAGGAAATGATGGCCATAAATCCACATTCCAATAATTCACCTCTTATATGGCTCATATTATGCGGGACACTGTGCCCCTTAATTCAATTTCTGCTAATATCCAGCCAACTGAATGAAAACAGAGAATTGTAATGCCAAATGCAACTGTTTATGGCCTAAAGGAACAATTAATTTCACGATATTTACGGAGACAGATAAAATATGCTCTATATAAGACGCTTGTAAGGAATAATGGAAGTGAAAGCTGGCCCCCAAAAACAAATATGATAATATGCTTAATCATTTTTAAAAAATATTAATAATAATTTATGGCCAAAACAAGGAAAACGGTGTATGGCGATCAAGGTATAACCACGAACTCTGTAGATTATGTGATGAATCATTTGTACTGAAAGTGACCAAAGCAGGGCGACTGAGATGGGTGGGACAACTTCTTAGAATTCAGGAACTGAACCCTTTCAGCAAGTTAACTCTACATATACCAGAGCGTACTCGACGAGTGGGCAGTCCTGCTGTCAGGTGATTAGATTCAGTTGGCGATAATTTGAATACAACGGGCGCTAGAAAATGGAAACGAAAGTCACAGAACATCGGGACCAAGGAGGAGATATCGTAAAAGAGACCAAAGTTCATCATGGACTGTGACGCACGTAGAAGGAAAAGGAGAAGAATCCATATGTCGTCTACTTACGTGCTTCGACCCGTACGCTCTGATCGTTACGCTCGTAATGTACCAGTTGGTTTCGATCCCGGGTCTGGTCAAGTGGGATTTATGGTGGACAAAGTGGCGCTGGGGCAGGTTTTCTCCGAGTACTTCGGTTTCCCCTGCCAATCTTCATTCCACCAACTGCTCCACAATCACCCTCACCTATCATCTGGGGCTGGTACAATAGGCCACAAGTGGCCGCAGTACAAGGGACTTAGTCCCACCCCACTAGCAATAAAAAATGTACCAGTCCTCTATGGAAAGAAATTTTCCATCCTTGTTAACTATCGAAAAAGGAATCCTCGATTTCGGAGCGTCTAAGTCGGGAAAGGCGTCGACGAACTGATGTTCTTTAGACTGCGATACACACTTATCAGGAAACTTACTTAAATGTGATCTGTGTTAGTTTTTAGTTTAGTTATTTAGAGAGGGTGGGTTTCCCCATGCACCGCGACCAGTTTGATCTATTGTGCTTCCCTCTATGATATTCTACCAGTCTCTATACCCTACCGATAAATGGTGCGTACCATCAGTCCCGCCAAGCAAGCGAGTTCGGCCACTTGCTTAGCGGTATCTATAATGCTTCCCCCATCTATCAGAGGCCTTAGAGACTATTGTTGGGAGGGAAACGTCCTGGAATTTGGCTCAGTGATCCCCTTTGGGGATATGAGGTTCTTTTACGTGCCATAAAGTCCCTCCCGAAGGACTTGTTCCCTGAATTTTTCCGCCCTTAAAAATTCGACGACCTCCGCCAGGTATTTGAACCCGCGTACCACGAGTCATGAGGTGGGAACGTTACCTCTAGACTACGGAGGCCGCTTGTGATCTGTTACTTAATACTAATTTATAACATACGCGCTTCTGTCAATGAATCACTGTCACCACGGAACTCACAACATTATACAGGTTCTTAGGGGACAACATGACGACTGCTTCAGTTCAGGCTTCACGGAACAATTCTAGTTCTCTCTGTTTCTACAAATCCTACATTATGAAAAGATCTCACGAAGCATTCAACGATTCGAAGGATTATGTCAGGTAGAGGCTTCGTGTGCCTATGTTATGTTCCGTCTATTCCTCCTGTGCAAGCCCTGCAGAATAAGGCTGAAAACCCATTGACGCGACTAGTCGCGAGCGTCTAGCTGCTCTTTGTCGCGCGCGTCCGTTAGTTGAACATATTAGGCGTGCGATAGCTCTGCCGCCTGTGTGCCGCGTTCCAAAACTTAACCGCGCGCGGCTCATAAAAGCAATACAAATAACGGCCGCGAGCGACAACACTCGACAAACCGCGCCCGGCTTGTCGCGTCAGTGGGTTTTCAGCTTAATGTGCCTGCTCCTCTTCGTATTTTCGAGTATGTGTGGCTTGTGTTGCTTTATGTTTGACTAAATGACTACGTTTGTTGAGGGTGTGCTGAGCTCTGGTTAAATAGCGAGTACTGTTCAAAACTGATACTAACTTCTGCGATACGAAGCAGTGTAATGTGACAGAAGAAACGCAGTCTCCCAGTCTTCAGAGTCAACAACCAATCAGCAAGAAGAAAGTGGAAAGCACACCAGGTGTGCACACTCTACGGCTTCATACCATAGGAGATAGTAGTCCTCATGCCATAAAGTGCCGTGACAAGTATTATTCCTGACGGCGCTATACCTATGTATATCGGACGGAAAGTACCGGTGTCCCAAAGGTCTGACACTATAAAAAATATGGCAGTTTCAACACTACTGTCACAAAATATGTTCAGTCTATCTACAGTTCATACCAGTGCATGAGTGAAACTTTTTCACAAATCCAAGACAACGGCGTAACAGTTTGTTGTGTCTTTGCATTGAGAATTTTCTCTTGAAGATGTTATTGCTTATGGTTGTGTACTTATGAGACATGCTGTATAGTAAATTCTAGCACGGTCTGAGTAGGCATTTAATTCAAGTGGGAAAGCCTCTGACTTTTATTTTGGAGGCTCCCGATTCGAATCTGAGCCCCTGCACCCTATTAAGCTGAGGTTTTCGTGGGTTTCTCAGTCCCTTCAGACATGCTTGGACGGTATCTTAAATTCAACAAACGCCGCCTGCTTCAACATCCGCTCAGTTCATCCAATCATCCATCCTACACAGTGTCAGTTGCTGATAGCACTGCTAATTAAACAAATCAATGAAAAATTAACTAGGAAACTAGACGGCTTACTTGGTAGAATTTTATGAATATGGATCATACATCTTCGAATTACATTTTTCAGGGAATCAATTGACTCGCTGTACAATTATTAAGCAATCAAGGAAGTTCTTGTAAATGTGAATTAGTTACTTAGTGCCGGTAATTGCGACGCCACTGAGAGATGAATAAAACGATGGCAAGTAAAAATTACACTAGGAATAAAAAAAAATTGAAAGTTGTCCCTGCGCTTAATTGATTAAAAACTATGCCATGAAGACATATAGGGTGCTGAGGTAAAGTCTATCATTCTTCACCTCGGCACTAAATGAAGGTGAGTGGTCAGCTTCACGCCCCGCCATCTATATTTCCGGGGAAATTTCTCCCTAGTACCCCTTGAAAAGGAGGCTGAGTTGACCCCAGAACCGGTTTGGACACTGTAAAAATATCAAAATCTTGCCCCTACCGGAAATCGAACTCAGGCCCTCGAGCCCACAGCCTGTCGCTATACCGAGTAAGCTATCCTGACTCCTTGACACTAGAAGTAACAATGTGGAACATGTACACATTTTGGTGTTGTATATGAAAGCTGTGGTTCGCTTGAGCATGGAAATCTTATGCTATCTAGACACACGGAAACTGCCTCGTAATTAAAGTAAATTTTCATCCTGCATTCAGGAAACGAGAGTAGGTTTGTGCCCTTTAATTCCTTATCCATATTTTGATCAAGTTGGAACTAATTCCAATATATTGTTAATCTTAGATGTAGGCAGAGTATTCAATAATTTTTATTTTAAAATGTTATAATTAATTTCATTCTCTCATTTTCCATTTGTGTATATAGGTTCTTAAGAAATATCTTTTAAAAATTATATTAAACCTGTAACATAATATTAACAGCCCTATAGAACTAACAACTATTTTATACGAAGTTTTATCAGAATCTGTTACGGGACTCGAAAGAGGTATGTGGAAGTTTATTTGGGCCCCAGAAATAAAGCATCCCTAAAAGCGGGTCGAACATGACCAAAACAAAATTGTCTCCAGTAAAATAGTGTGGATCTACCTCACAAAAGTTCATTGAAGTCAAGGTAGTAGTTGTCCATACTTGAAGAAGGACAAAACTGATGATAATTTTAAGTGTTTTCCGTATAACACGAACTAAAAAAGTCACATTTGTAGGGAATATTTTCTGGAACAACTCCGAACGAAATGTTTAGGACCAATTCACAGCCTCCGCTGTAAACGGACATACATATCGCAACACGGATAAAAAGGCTAGGATAATGAAGCTGTGGTTATTCGTGACGCGGATTTTGGTATTAAAAAAGTGGGAGCAAGAAATGTCGCGTAACCAGAAGCACAAGAGAGGCGGGCGAATGGGCAGAGTGCCAAACCCTAGTGTTCTGAAACAACAGCTCAAAACCTCAGCAGATTTACGGTTATATATTACAGTTCGACCCTGCCTATGGGGAACCACAAATTTGCTCCTTTAAATGGCATGCATTTCTACTCTCAATTCCGTTCATAAATGTATAACTTAATGAAGAAGACGTAATTTTTAACAGGCTTTCAAAATTTGCAATCTAAGCTAAGCTTGTAAGATCTGAGGTTTTCACGACGCTACATCTAAGAAGACGGCAGTCTTCTGAGCTAAGTTTATTCGGTTAAACTATTAAAGCCTGTAACGAGGCCAGCGTAATGAAACCCAAAGACTAGACAGAGCTATTGTCAAAATACCGCGATGCGACACGATTCTGAGCCAGTTACATCAAATTCCCAAGATCTCACGCCTTGAACCTCTAAGATCTAACTTCATGTTACCATCTCATCTATCTTCTCAAAAAAAATATCGACAGAATTCTCCATGCAGTCCTCTTTACAATTTAGCCGCATGTCCAACTCATCCTAACTTTCTACATTTCCCTGCTAAGTTACCTATGTCGACGTTAGCGGCNGTAGAGCCGGTCTCGCTGGCTGGGTGGGACTGATGGTAAGCACCAATACCGGTAGGATATAGAGGCTGGTAGAAATCATAGAGGAAAGCACAATGGACCACTAGAGGTCTAAGTGCATGGGGAAACCCACCCTCTCTAATAACTAACTACGTCGACGTTTCTCAACCGGTGAATATTATTATTATTATTATTATTATTATTAATTTCTATGGTGTATGTACGCGTATCATCCATTCTCGTCACACAGAGATATAATTATTGGAATGTTCTTATCTTACCTTTCTCACTTATTAAAGAACAAAACATATACTCCGTGATTTTAGTCTGCAAGCGAACTATACCGACCAGCGACCGCCGCTTGTCGGCGAATTTAGTGACAACTTTAGCGGATAGAGAGTGTCGCGTGGTCAGCGCAACGGATCCCCACGGCCGTTAATTTCGGTGTTACAAGTATTTGTAGTTACGATTTGTAGGTTGTTTAATAAACCAATTAACAATCCGAACGGCGTCTTCAGTAGCAAAACACGTTACAGTGTTTATACTTCACATTTCTGAGTTCTCTATAACAACTTAGATTTTGCTCTGTCCGTAACTGCCTTATAACTGTCGACTCGGCACATAAATAATAAAAAACTGAATTGAATGATGTGCGTCATATTAGATTAATGAAAAAAGATAAATGGGAAAGTTAAATAAAAACAAATTGTTAACAGACAATAAATAGATAGTGTTGCCCTATATATTACTCTTGATATTGCTTTGAATGTGCCTTCAGAAGTCTCAAAATCAGTTTCTGTTCCAACAGACTCCGCAGCATATTGGTCTTAACATTTCTCATATATTTTACTTCTCTTTCCCTCGGAGTTTTGTTATTTCTCGACAACCTTCTTCTGTAAAATTCAAATTGAATTCTTTGGCTGCAGTTCCATTATACCTTTAGTTGCAGAAGAGACAGAAATCTCAAGTCGGTTTTGTGGCGCTTCTGATCTGACGAATTCTTCATGCCATTCAGTCTGCCACTATAAATGCCATCAATCCTGAGTGAACCCAATATATTCCATTAGTGCTCGCCATTGCATGGGCCATTGTCCTATAAGTCGGAGACTGAACTTCAGTTAGCTTCCACTTGAATAAGAGACGTGATGAAAAGAGAGAAAGGGAGGGAATTCTCTTAGTGAGGGGTGGAGTCCAGCTGGGTCCACTCGGCACGGCGGCCACTGATTGGCCTATTGTACTTGCCCCGGGTGATTATGACGGAGAATTTGGTGGAATGAAGATTGGTAGGGGAAACCGAAGTACTCGGAGAAAACCCGCCCCAGCGCCACTTTGTCCACCACAAATCCCACTTGACCAGACCCGGGATCGAACCCGGACCGCCGCGGTGGGAAGCCAGCGACTAACCCCCCTTGAGCTATGGGGCGGCCGAGGGGGAGGGAAAGTCAACTGATGTTCAGACGTTCAGCCACTGCAATTACCTGAGTTATCTTTACAAACAAAAAACACTCCGTGACCTGTAGTCCTCAAGCGAATTATACCGACCGAACGACCACCGCTTATCGGCGAAGTTAGTGCCGGCTTTTGAGGACCGAGTGTTTCACGTGGTCAGCGTAACAGTTCCCCACGGCCGTTAATCTCGGCTTTCTAGACCGGAGCCGTTATTTCCTTGAAATATCTCCTCAGTTATCCTCATGAGGCTGAGTGGACCACGTTCCAGACACAATACTTCTCAGAAAATCTGGTAGCGCCAGGAATCGAACCCGGGACCTCTGGATCTGTAGGCAGGAACTCTGACCACTGGACCACATAGGCGGTCGAGTTATTTTCACTACACTACAAGTCTGTTATTGCTATTTTGAGGCCTTCATTGAATGAGATTTAAGATTTCTAGTTCATCTGTCGTAGCTCTTTGTTCTCTTTTCCTTACAACCGCCCATTGTTTCCTGTGCTTTTCACGTTTCTCAACACCCGTGCCTTGTCTAAACTACCATTTCCATCCCGGTGAAACGCTGTACGGCCTACTTGTTTGTTTGAAGCCTACTTTCTCTAAGAAAGAAAAATATGGTCGTGTGTCCGGGGTTCCGTGACAACTAATTACTGGGCTGCGGCTTTAGACGAAGCTGCTTATTGGAGAATTACGCCAGACAATTATGACGTACGATTATTATGACACTTCGTAACTGCGAATAAACCGAAGAGCGTTTTTCTTTTTTAAACAAGTTGCTCACTAGCGTAATTTACTCGAGGAATTAATCTTAAGCAAAACAAAATAAATTTCTATCATCCTGTGAAATAAATATTGTCACGTGTTAGACTGACTCTCGACGAGGTTTTGGGTTGGAGATCGGCTTTAGTTACCTCTTACAGGCCGTAACTACAAATAACAATAACACTACCGCTAATTTCCACACTTTAAAAATTACTGCAGCACATTTTAAGTCTTTTCAGTCTGCTGTTTCTTCACCAGTCGTTACCTCTTAACAGCTTCTAACAGTGGGGATACTTAACTGCGCAGACCAAGTGTTCTCTTCAAAGACCCCCTTACAAGTGACTACTGACAACTTACTTCTAAGCTTGAACCTTGCTTATAACATCTCGGCACGGAGATGGGAACATGTTTGTGTAGGCGTTACCCAGTAACGGTTGCATATGTTTGCTTATTAAAAAACTATTGTTTAGGAGGGAATGCTGTTTCGTTGTTTGTTTCGAGGTCGTTACCCAGTAAAGGTTCTACCCTCTACGATATTTTCTATCTTCACTGGGCACGTTAATTATTTTACTAACCTGTATTTATATCAGTTTGTTTTACCAGTTCGAAGTACTTGACATCCTGATCGCTAGAAATATTAAGTTTCATCTAAAATTAAAATGAAACCTTAAATGTTTCCACATGATCCCTAAGAGCAGCTGCATCCTCCAAAGCATAAAGTTGACGGGAAGCAAATACTGCCCAATCAGAGAAGAGTCCTGCTTGGACTGATAATTCGATTGTGACAGAAGTCTGTCAACAGGCAAAGGACCATCCCTGTAGTCTAATTGGTGTTTAGAATGGAAATCAGACCATTACTATGGGTGAATTGAATGTGCAAACTAGAAACTTCATTACTTCAGGCTTAAGAGAATGAGAGCTCCTTGAGAGAAAACGGATGGAGCAGAGGGACATAAGTTACAGAAAAAAGAGTTCTCCTACTTTCGCAATGTTTCGTCACCAGCTTGACAGTAGCTTTATAACCGGCGTGATTAATATTCTTTGGCAAAGAGATTACATGAAATGCCACTTCTACATTTTTACATACTTTCCTTGTTTTGAAAACACTAGAAGTAGGCTTATGAGCTCACCTTCCTGTAAAATCACTGAAAAGACTAACTATACGTTGATGTCCTGTCACCGGAATGCAGGAGAATGTAAGGATAAGCTAATATATTCTTTCAAAATTGTGCAGAATGTTTATATGTTGAAACGATTACAAGAAATCAAAAATATTCTTGAAGCAACTGCTAACAGATTTAATTCGGATAATGTTTGTTACCATTTAGTCTAGAACCTTCTGTCTGCTCGCCTGCTATTTTAAAACAGAAGATTACAATTTACAAAACTGTAACTTCGCCAGTAGTTTTGTATGGGTGTAAAACTTGGTCTTTCGCATTTTGTAAAGAAAGTAGGCTGAAGGAACATGAAAACAGGGCAGCGAGAAGAATATCTGGACTCTTAAGTCCATCTGGGGAAAATTTTATAATGAGGAGGTTAATAACTTGTGCTCCTAGCAAAATGGCACTAGAATTATCAACTCAAAGATAATAAGCTGGGCAGGATAGGTAGCACGCATGGGAAAATGGTGCAAACAGGGTTCTTGTAGGAAGCCCCACAGGAAAGAGCCCACTAGAGAGATATAATCTCCGATGAGATGATATAAAAATAGTTCTCACAGAAAGAGGATATTAAGGTTTTTCATGTAGCTCAGGATAGAGATCAGAAATAGGCTCTTCTGAACATAGTAATGAACCTTGGCTTTCAATAAAATTCTGGCAGTTTCTCGTGTGGCTGTGTAGCGGGTTTTTCTCAAGAAGGACTCAGTCACATGGAGTTATTTCATAGAATACTGAAAAACTGAAGTATTATTTCCGGCCCTAAGTCTTAAAAAAAAACCCATCGGATATATCCTGCAAATTCAACATAAAGATATATGGATATAATATGAATTCAGGCTTCATCAAGGGTTATGGAGTTTAACGTCTTTTTATAGATGAACTAGTTCATTGAGTCATTCAACAAATAGAATTGTTTAATAAAAATCCGTCTAAGTCAATAAGTACAATGTTTTATTTTCTGCATAAGCAGACCAACAGGCTATGTAAGATTTCAATTTTCCTTTAAGTTTTACAAATATGTTAAATTAGGCTGTCGGATTATGTGGTCTTATAATGTCTGTCGGACTTAAAGCATCCGTATTTGTTACTCAGTACTTAAACACAATTTTACTTTTGCAATTATGATTTATAAATTCAGTTCTGTTTACCCTAAAATATGTATAACATTCTTTAATTGAAGGAAATACCTTTTTTATTTCATATATTCCTGAGAGTTCACACTCCCCGCCTGCAATATGCGGGAACTTCAGTGAATGTACAGAGAATCTACGGTGCACCGGGGGTTTAAGTGAACAGCTGCGCTATTCAGTAACAGAATATGCACATTCAACAACCCTAATACCCCAGACCACTATTCGGCACAAATAACAAAAATCTTATGGCCAAAATCTGGAGTTTCTGTGTATGTTCTTGTCAGTTTCTGGCAACAGTCATACCAGTATTCTAGCCAGCTATTACTTCAACTCCATTACTGACTTACCCGTCGAATAACATTCAACTTGGTAGGCTAACAGTCTCTCAGAAGGCCAAGGCCTCCGTAAACGCCACACAACGGTATGATTAGAACTACAAAAGCAGAATGATCTTATCTTTGTAATCTTAACATGAAGGCAAAGTTCTTTTCAATACACGTGTACTAATGTCACCATCACATCCGACTATTACAACAAAACGTGTTGAGACATCTCTTTGTTATGTATACCGTGCCTCCATTTTCTTCACCAGCTGTGCATAAATTAATAGTTCAGTGATGTCTGTCTTGCCCGCTTCATCGCATTTTCATCTTCAGAGAAATACTGAGCTAATGTAAATATAAATGAAAGCCCTTTGTAGCAATGCATTCCGCGCTTTTTCAGAGAGAACCCATCACTGATTAAATGAAGCGACAGTGCAGCTTCTAAAACGAAACGTTATTTTAAGAGAACTGATTAAACGTTTTCGTGTGAGTCATTGGTTGGGAGAATTAAATTATTACTAATGGGGCTCGACTCCCCTGGGAGTCTATGAAAACTTTTCTAGAATGTGTTCTGAGAATAGACAGCACGACTATAGATGGTGTGCCAAGAGTCTGGTGCCCTACTTCAGGAGTGTACTGAGGGTTCCCTATAGAGCAGCCGTGTCAAACACGCGGCCCCCATAGCCGCAAAGTGCGGCCCCTCAACTTTTACTGCTAATTGATATTAAAATCAATATTAAAATTTTAGTAGAAATATTTTTTGTAAAGACAATTTTCCAACAGACAAGAAGTCTCACGCAGACATAAATTAGCAGGCTGCAGGACATTCAATGTTTTGCTATTTCTAACATAATTTCTTGTGTAATCTCTCTTTTTACATATTGAAAAGTTGTTTGATACTTGTCAAAAATGGCATTCTCTTGCTTTTTAAAACTGTAAGATATGTGACTTTAGGTAATTATATTGAAATTATTCCTAAATAATAAATAGAATTAAATTTCCTTGTATCAAAATCTAATGTATATTTCTATTTTGAAGTGCGGCCCTGGGCTATTATTTATAGGGCTGAGGTGGCCCTCTGTACAAGTTGAGTTTGACATGAGTAACTTTGAAATACGAACCCATGTCCGCAAACGTCAAATAGCAGCGCTAGGGTAGCATTTAAAATCATTTCGTTTAAACTGGGCGCCTCAATGTCGAACTGCATTGCATAAAGGAACAGCCATCCACCAGCACTCGTGCCTTTGCCGAGATTGTGGGGACATCAAAATCAAGTGTTTGGAGGATCTTGCACGACTAAAAACTTTATCCGTATCATCCAACGCGAGTACACGGCGTAGGTCCAGCTGACTTCGTACCACGAGTTCAATTTTATCAGTGGATTTATTTTATTGCTAGTGGGGTGGGACTAAGTCCCTTGTACTGCGGCCACTTCTGGCCTATTGTACCAGCCCCAGATGATAGGTGAGGGTGATCGTGGAGCAATTGGTGGAATGAAGATTGGCATGGGAAACCGAAGTAATCGGAGAAAACCTGTCCCAGCGCCACTTTGTCCACCATAAACCAAACTTGACCAAACCCGGGATTGAACTCGGGCCGCCGAGGTGGGAAGCCAGCGACTAATCGTTTCTGAATGCTAGGCCGGTAAAACCTAAAGTTGTCGCTGTTCTTAACTAATTAAGCACTACGCCATGAAGGCGTTCAAAGCAGAGCAATGGAGAGACGCGATAAAACTGACTGTTGGGAAAGGTGTCGCACATTCGGTCGGCTGAAGGGCTATGTCAGAGGGAGGAGGAGGAGGAGGAGGAGGAGGAGGAGGAGGAGAAGAAGAAGAAGAAGTTAAGCCTTTAGTTTATGTGGTGCAGTTGCCGTAACCTTTAGTATGTCATCATTTTTTCGTGGTTTCGAAGTGCTATAATTACGGTAAGACTGAAAGTGTTATAATCAACTGTAGTTCTGTGTTCAACTGTATTTCTTCCGTTTCTGTGGTCTAGTGGTCAGAGTTCCTGGCTACAGATCCAGAGATCCGGGTTCGATTCCCAGCGCTACCATATTTTCTGAGAAGTAGTGGGTCTGGAACGGGGTCCACTCAGCCTCGTGAGGATAATTGAGGAGCTACTTCAATGAATAGTGGCTCCAGTCTAGAAAACCGAAATTAACGGCCCTGAGAATTCGTTGCGCTGACCTCGCGATACCCTATATCCGCAAAGGTTGGCACTAAATTCGCCAACAACAGACGGTCGCTCGGTCGGCATAGTGCGCTTGCGGACTACAGGCCACGGAGTACGAGCATAAAAACTGCGGAAATTTCTACTAAATTTTCAGCAATCATTACACCAGTGGTGACAAAACGCAGTCCATTTTTGTTCGAATGCACTATTTCATTTGTACTCAGATACAAATGTTTCACAACTCAAAAAACGAGGTGTGGTAAATAAAGCAGCAAAATCGAAATTGCAGTGTCAATAATTGGCATCCCTGTGCAGCACTTTGCCTCCAATACAAAGCAACACGCTCTAGTTCTTTCTTTCCGTAGCAACAGCTTTCCTTCCCACGGTTCAGCGTTCTTTTAGTATCTCATGCAAGCAGAGTAATTACGAGTGGGCCCTGTTTATTACTGTAGAATGCCGACAACGTAAGAAGAAGTGAATGAATACCAATTTAAGTAAAAGCGTGCCGGATCCGTCGGAGCAACATGGGACACAGAGGGAAGTCTGAATCGCTGCAATCAATGGCAAAATGCCCATGTAAGTTACAAAAAGGCTCTTTCCTTTCTTGCGTCTCAGGCAGGCCCATATACCGTAAAACCACATTTCTCTGCCGTATTCACGGAACAGTTGATGGGCCCCAAACATCAGTGTGTCCCATTTAAACGCAATAGTGGTCCACAGTTTCAGGGACCAGGTACTTAGAAGTTACACTCAGAGGTCTGGAGAGAAGGTGACAATGGATATAATGAGTAATGCCTAACCTGCAACAAAATATAGAAGTGTGCAAACCTGTCAGTCTCACTGAATTTAACAGTCCACATTCTTACGAAACGTTCGGCAGAGCAGGTTTTCCAGTATCAAAGAAGCAACTTTGCACTTTTTATATTCAGAATCCTTTAACGTATTCACGCTAATTGTCTAAGATACTGTACTGAAGTTGCCTCTTCGTGCTAAACAGTATGCACTTCTGTTAGCTTCATTGACGTCATAAACCCCGGCCTGTGCTTCATGAAATAGCAGTGCTGTTGGTTCCCTCTCACTTTTGTAGTCTGAGTACTTAGATAATTTGGAAGTATGTTGTAGACTCTACAACATACTTCCAAGTATACTTCCTCTACAGTAGAGGAAATCACGAATGAATGTACAGCACTTTCTCATCAAAATTTTTACGATATAATTCTGTAATTTTTGGAGGTAAGTGGAGGAAGATGGCCGGTCACGGTAGCCGAGCGGTGTAAGGCGTGCACTGTCTTCGCTCGCTCGGAAGCCGGGATCGTGGGTTCGAATCCCACTCAGGGCATGGATGTTTGTGTGCGTTTTTCTGTGTTTGTGTACAGGTAGAGGCCTTGCGACCGAGCTGATCACCCGCCCAAGGAGTCCTACAGAATGTGTAAGATCTAGAAAAACCGAAGTGAACGGAGAAGTTCATGGAGGTAGGCCTAGGCCCAGTGGGGCTGTAGTGCCAAAAAAAAAAAGTGAAGGAAGATGACTCACTTTATCTCACATTCACGTTTTTAATGCCTGCTGTAAGCAACATGAATCTGTAGACCTATAACGGCAGAGGATTCTCCTAGCGATTTGTGCCGGTTGGAAATGTGAGTGAGCAGCAACACCGATGTGACGAAAGCGTAGGCTACCCATCTGACAGCTTACGTCACCCTGATGCTGGTTAAAAATGAAAAACTTCTTCACATTTATCTTATTTAAGAAAAATCGAAAAATCCTACTATTCATGATTATTATAGCAACGAAATTTGAAGCGTCATACAGGTGAGAACCCCGTTTTGCTGCGTTGCACAAAACAGCGTCGTGGGTCACGAACGAGCGAGAAATCTTCGGTTACAGTGTACTGTTTATGCTGTAAGAGTGATGACAAAATTTTGATGTGCATATGTGAAGTGTGGTCAGTATTTATCATGGAATGCGTATTGTTCTACAGAGATTTCAAAGACTGCGTGTCATAGGAAGATGGGCATTTCAATTCGTTTCTTATATGCATGGACGCAGGACAGAAACTGACTAGCATATGTACATTAACATCAAAGTATACGGCAGAATTGCACATACGCTGTCATGAGGATTCCGATAGACCATAAACGCTACGTCATCTGAACTGCCGACACTGTTGTCAGACAAACCATAGAACAATAAAGAAATCGACAGGGAAAGGAAGTAAGAAAGCGACGTAAGAAATAGAACGTAAAGCTGGGGATTTTAGAATAAAGAAACGAATTTACAAGTTAATTTATCCGTCTATGCTTAGATCTTCTTTTGCTCTATCACACATATAGGCCTAGAGTGACATAAGTGACAAGAGAGATCTGGTAATTTTAAACGAAAAGTTGTAAATATAGGATACGCCATCGTGCCCTATTGCATGGCACTATCAAATAAGCAGCATGGAGAGACAAAGGAAAACCACAGAGTGAGTGGGTGAGTGAGTAAGTGAGTGAGTGAGTGAGTGAGTGAGTGAGTGAGTGAGTGAGTGAGTGAGTGAGTGAGTGAGTGAGTGAGTGAGTGAGTGAGTGAGTGAGTGAGTGAGTGAGTGAGTGAGTGAGTGAGTGAGTGAGTGAGTGAGTGAGTGAGTGAGTGAGTGAGTGAGTGTTTTGAAAGTCGCATCATCATTGAAGGTTGTATTATGTCCGATAATAATCGAGAAAAATCATGATTTTTTAAATCCAGTATGTAATTAAATCAAGTTAAATACGTGTCATGCTCTGAAATGGTAATATATATATATATAACAGAACGACAATGAAATTTGAGATAAATTCTAAATAAAACAGGTCCTACGTGGACTAACTATATCTTGAAAACAATATATAGAAAAACTTCTGGCTTAAAATCTTGACAAGAGAAGTTGTGTATGGGTCACTGAAATCTTAAAACAATAAAGGATATAAAATGGTTTAATCAGTGAAATAAAACATAGTCAATTACATAAACTTGTCAGCCACTATAGTATGAAGAAACGTGACAACTATAGGCATGTTACGGCTATCATGGCCCATAATATCCCGCAACTCGCTGCAAGGACGGATTGTTTCGCGTTCTGTATCACAACGTGATCATCACCTTAGGGTGTGAAAACCAGTGACGGTGCCACCACACTGTCTGAAACAGGTCATCTCGTGACAAGTGGCTATGTGCAAGACGAGTATGACGAGCGATGATAACATCCTCACTCCTGAAATAGCTGTGGGAGGATTGCTACACCTGCACGGTCTGTGTCACCGCTCGCGGGCGAAATAATCCTGCAGATATTTGGGGATTAACATTTTGTTTTGGTGTGGATTATCTAAGGTGGATAATGATTCTTCTCGGATCGTGTTGACAGGCCGTTAGCTTAGGTTATCACGAGTTGCGCAACTTATCAAGGAACTCCCACTTAGGAATTGATATGCTCTGCTAACGAGAGATATTTAATTTCTCTGAGAAGTAACGTGACAGCAACGTGAGTGTTATACACCTGATGATGGCCGTCTGAGGCCGAAACATGTAGTGTAGAGGAGCAAGATCAAGGACACATAATATATTGTTTGCACTTGGGACGGAATTTATATCATTATATCATTTCTCTGAGAAGCCTGTATGGCAAATTTAACCGATTGCTATCCTAATTTACTTAATCGTAAAGATTTAATCAGATTAATTAATTAATGCTTACCATTATTTGGACTGCTACAGTTTTCCTACACGAATCCGAGCCCATGTGAACACCGAACAAATGATCTGTCAGTTTATACCGCCGGATACTCCGGATAAGCGGCAGAGTGGGTGATACCCCAGGGCAGAAGTTTCGCCTCTCACGCGCCTAACAAGTCAAGAATCTCAGGTGAGCTACATGACAGACCAAGATGGAATACGAGTGTGTTTACAGGGAGCGACACGCGCCAAACGGATGTCAAGACCCTCGAGAAAGTGGTAAAAGCGAACGTACAGAGGTGAGAGGTTGTGGCTTGTGCCTGTTGCGGTGGGTGGGGTGCACGGTACGACGGGAGACGGGACTGCTTCGCAAGGAGAATGCGAATATGAAAGGTACCAGTGGTAGGACGAATGCCGGTGCTGTGGACGGGGTCTAGGATGGGCAGCCTGGACTGCGTAGAGCGGATAAGGTAAATGCGAAGGAAGAGGGTTCAGTCTCCTCAACATCTACCGGTTGCGAAAAAGCTTAAGATATGAACAAACAGTGCATAGTGTTATTAATTTTGTTTTGCGTGCATTCAGACTCTTCGGGTTCCCAAAGTATACTTATTGACTTACTGGATTTACATACCACAATACACATACATTTTNTAAAGATATGTTGCAGTGTTTACTAATTTTAGATCTCTGCTTAAGGGTATTGTGACATGTTGCGCAAAGGAGAACCCCCCCGCCCACCAGCAGTGACGCGGCGGGGGAGTCAGCGCTCCCCTCCCCCTCCTCCGCACGGTAACGTAACGGTGACGCAACAGGATGGTTACGGTAGTAACAGCGGTTACTACCGCTAGCGTTACTAGCAACACAGCGCCAGGCAACAAGGGTGCTTATTACGTGGCCGTTTTCCGTATGGTCCGATCAAGGCTACATAAGGAGCAGCGAAGGCTATTCACGGTTAGTTATAAAGTAACAGTCGGGAGTTGTACTGTGACAGTCAGCCCGTCAGTTGTATTGCGGCATTTGGAGTGTACTAATTGTGATACTGCAGATAGCAGTAATCGTAAATCTGTAATTTGGGTGATTGTAAGTGCGAATGTGAAATAAAATTCGCTATATAAAATACGGCGTGAAGTTATTTGTCGCGATATACGCCCGATACGCAACAATATACTAAGAAGAAAAGCTCAGGATAGGGGCCAGTGGAGGGCTCTTGTGAACACGGTAATGAACCTTCGGGTTCCTTAAAACGCTGGGAAATTCTTGAGTAGCTGCAGATTTGGCTTCTCCTCAAGAAGGGCTCAGTTCCGTAAGTAAGTAAGTAAGTAAGTAAGTAAGTAAGAAGAACTCTTAAACTGCTTTAGAAACATAAACGCTCAATATATCTTAAGAAAACTTTCCTACGCTAATGGCCCAAAGAGATACATCGCTTTATGTACTGTTTCATTCTTACTGGAATACGCAAATAAACTATCATAATTCATAACAGTCTCATGTCTTTATTACTCATAAAGTAAATGGGCATTGGTGATCTAGTCATGGAGCCTGTATTTTGATATAATACTCGACACGGTAAAGGATTACTTACTCGTATACGAAATTTTTCGGATCTTGGCAATCATTGAGATCATATATCCATTATGCCGATAATTTTAATGTAAATGAATCAAGCAGTCTTCTGGGATGTGGCGCCGTCTAGATAGTGTGTTAACCGACGTTTCGGAGGAACATATCGCCACCATCTTCAGGGTAGAGGAAAGAAGAAATCCGCGAGCGAACCAGCGTGAGCTACCTTCCCGCGTTTGTTGCTGGGTGTTCCTTGTTCTCACAGAGAACTAGCCCTAACCAATGCCTAGAATTATTTAACCATGTCAGGAACGGCTGACGCATTTTACACGGAGACTTCGACTCGTAATATGTACACGTTCTGTAAAGCGTTTTATACAATCACCCCGAATGCCCGGCTACACAATACGGGTCTAATTGTATTCGAAATAGTAACAAAAGGTCTGATGGTATGTCGACCGATATAATTAAAAGCTGAAGGTCTATTCATGACTACACAACAGGAACGAGAAGACGAGGATCTATACAAAAGCAGACCTACACGAACGATGGAAGTTTACACTTGATATACCGAAATATATATGCCTTGCGTAAGTAGGGCAGTTGATATGGCACTGATGATTTCACTGCTCAGCGGAATCCCCCTTTGTTCTCCTTCAGAAATCTCCCACAATTCATATTCCGCATGTAACAACATTCCTTTTATGTTACTCATACCGACGTTTGGTCAGTTATACAGGACTAGCTGTACCCCGCTCTAGCAGATGTTAAATGTTATTCATTGAACAAGTAAAGCATTTTATTTTGTTATGATTTTCATTTTATACGATGAATTCCTTTATATGACTTAGAAAATATGTTAACTTCTAGAAGCATCTCATCCGGTTCTGCATTGCTGAGGCCATACACCCTTGGTTTGATTGGTTTTCAAGCCAGTTTGTTGTAGCGTCAACAGAATTTGTTGCATGAGACACTATGCTACAAGCCGGAAGAGTCACAGATTCGACTCCCGGTGAAGCCATTGGATTATTTCAATTGACCTAATCCTTCCAGCCGCAGTATGGCCCTGGGCTCGACTCAGTTTCTAACAAAAATTAGTACCAAGAAACTTCTTGGGCGGTAAAGGGCGGCTGGCGCGTAAGGCTGACAATCTTACCGCCATCTAAGAGCCGACGGTCTAGAGAGAATGTGGGAACCTCAACTTCTCACAACCCTATGGGCCTCCAGAGTCTGTTAAAAGGATACCTTTACTTTACTTTTCTTTATTGTTAGTGGAGTGGGACTAAGTCCCTTGTACTGCGGCCACTTATGGACTATTGTACCAGCCCCAGATAGGTGAGGGTGATTGTGGAGCAATTGGTGGAATGAAGATTGGTTAGAGGAAACCGAAGTACTCGTAGAAAACCTGCCCCAACACCACTTTCTCCACCACAAATCCCACTTGACCAAACCCGCGCCGCCGCGGTGGGAAGCCAGCAACTAACTGCTTGAGCTATGGCGCGACCCTTACTTTACTTTAATTTAATTTACTTTACTTTACTTCACTTTACTTACTTATTGTGAAGTGATGAAGAATTCGTTAAATTGAGTACAGTAAACGCAAAGTAAATAAATAGGGAGTAGATAAACTGAGCTTAACATAGACGATATGACAGAAGAATGGAAAGAATGACATAATTATGAACTTCATAAATATTACGTTTTACCAAATATAATGGCGGTAGAATGACTGATGAAATGATGCGCAGAACATGCAATATGTGTACGTGAGTATGTGTGTGTTTACGGGGTAGGAGAGTGATGCATGTAGAATGTAAGAATACTGGGAGTGGATCGCTTGAGAAAAGACGAAGATGGAACAATAACATTAAAACAGACTTTAAAAAACAGTCTGTGAAAGTGTGGACTGGATTAAATTGCGGTCATGATGAGGTCCAATTCCAGTCTCTTGTGAACACTGTAATGAAACTTCGGGGTACACAAAAAGGCGAGGAAATCTTTTTGATAAATTGAATGTCTATCAACTTCTCAAGACATTTTCTGGCCGCCGGAGTCAGTTGGTTAGTTACGTAACTGCAATCAACTTGCTCCACTCAGTCCTGTGTTAAAGCTTACAAGGTTTGCTGCCTGTCTCTAGGGCCAGATGTTTAGAGACAACGGCAAATCCTGGTTTTGTATACACGAAATGGCGGCTCTTGGGAATTAGCTATCCTTCCCCACACGAGACAACCGACGAGATGCAGCAGAACATGAGCTCGGGCGCGATTGCCTCCCTAGAGCTAATACAGTACTACACAACCATACACGCGATCACAGAGCACTTAGGGAAATGAAACCTTTCATATAATTTTCTCATTAGAACTTGAGTATATGTACAAAACGTTTACTTTCTAGCTTGAGAGACTATTATCTTCACGGGAATAATACTGTGCTTCATGATGTTATTCACTCAGTAACTTAATAGTGCGAAAATTTCTTGTAACTGATTAAAGGAACAAAAATTAAGTTGGCTTGATTTCAGTTTAGTTATGGACTGAACCTTCTTAAAATCCCTGATAGCTGCACAGTTAAAATAAAATCTTGCCACTGACCTCCATATTAAAAAAATTAAAAGAAATATTAGAGTTTATAATAACCGTGTAACCTCAGTTATGTTTTAATATTATATGACTTCCTCAAAATATATTTTTGTTTCTTCCTACCGCTACAAAACGGAAGGTCGCGGGTTCAAGTCCCGATATTTTCAACTGACCTAATCCTTCCAGCCGCACTATGGCCCTGGGGTCGACTCCGCCTCTAACAGAAATGAATACCAGGAATTAATTAAATAACTTTCCTGGGGAGTAAAGAGCGGCCGGCGCGTAAGGCTGACAACCTTGCCGCCATCTTTGAGCCGACTGTCTAGATAATGTGGGACCCTCAACGTCTCACAACCCTATGGGCCTTCACGGCCTGTTACAGGAATAGCTTTACTTACTTTTTACTTTCTCTCACCCGAAGGATAGTCGAACAAGTCATATTAATTTCTGGGACTGATAGAGGATCCAACTTGTGAGAGGTGCCTACAAGATGAATCAGCCACACACATCATATGTGATTGTGAGGCCATAGCTTACCTAAGATATCGCCACCTGGGTCAGTTCTTCATGGAGCCAAGTGATTTTATGACGCTCCCGTAAACAAAGTCCTACATTTCATTCGAAATAATAATAAGGATTAATAAAGGGTTAATCCAAAGGGGAAGCACAATAGACCATTGAAGGTCGCAATGCTAGG
Source organism: Cryptotermes secundus (assembly GCF_002891405.2). NCBI lineage: Eukaryota > Metazoa > Arthropoda > Insecta > Blattodea > Kalotermitidae > Cryptotermes > Cryptotermes secundus. The sequence goes on along the minus strand of NW_019727396.1, from coordinate 368,341 downwards.
GCCACTTTTATGGCTCACCCCTCATACTCATACTCATATATTAATTTCTGCGTTTAACAACCTGAATAAAACTATTTCAATATTATGAAGTATGAAGTTTTCGTTGTTTAGTTTCTACAGTCCACAATTCTCATTTATGCAAATAATCGAAGTAAAGAGGGTTTCAAAACTGTTCAGATTTGTTCTCTCTTCTGTTAAGTGATACTATGTAAAAACTTCACTGAAGAAAATAAAATCAATTGCCCTAGTAAACCTGATGATGACGGTGGTTCCTACAGCAATTGCCTGCAACTCTGTGAGATATCAGGCTCTCAGAGAAGTGGTTATAAATAGTACTAGGTTCTTCTGGGATGTGACGCCGTGTAGTCTAGTTGAAGAAAATAAACTTTTGCTAGAATACACGTCATCAAACCACAGAAATTAGTACTATTCAATCTACAAGAGTACAGAAGTACATGCATTCTAAGGCTAGGAACACACACAGCGACATCGGTCGTACGACGTCCGTACGGTTCACGTCGCATCAAGTAGTAGAATATAAAGTGTAGTCTTAGCTTCCATACGTGACGACATGCGACATCTACCGTACGACAGTCGGAGAAAAAGAAATATATTTGGTCGCTCTAGTGTGAAGAGGATATCATACGGCAAGAAAATCGTACATTTTTCCGTACGACCAATGTCGCTGTGTGTATTCGTATCCTAACAGAGATAACGAAGCAAATCTAGCACAAAATGAAGTGCATAAAGCTCCAGCCTTCTTTCATTATAAAATATTTAAACATATTGCATGTCACGCGAAATATTCCGTATACATTGATGAAACAAATTTTAATGCAAAATTAATTAGTTTAAGTGTCATTCTTTCGTGGTGTATATTGCTTCTGCTCCTATTCAATAATTTGTGTTTATAATAATGATCTGCTGCCATTACACCGAACAGTGAAACATCGGTTCACGCTTCATCTGTAGATACGCTGACAGGAGAATACAGCACGCTGGCTTAATGTAATAAACTTTCATTACTTAGTGAAGAGCATGTAGTTCCCTGACAAAATAGTCGATCTAATCGTAAGCCGTCATCCATTAACAGCCTAGTCCATCACATATATATCACTATAAAACACTTCGCGTAATGAAGCGACTCAGTCTGCAGCCATCTGCTCACGCTGGTTCCTAGCTCGCGAATTTTTCTACCCTGAAGATGGAGGCGATACGTTCCTCCAAAACGTCGGTTTACACAAGATCTACACGGCGCAACATCCCAGAAAACGGCATTCTTTATGATTATTCTCTGTTACCATTCGACGTTGTATAGGCATAATCTTGGCTTTAGAAAGTGCCGTTAAATTAAACATAACAAAACAAAATGAAGGTCCTATCCTAGTACAATTCATGAATGAGCCAGATGCTGCCGCGTCCAAGTTCGGAAAATGAAATTCTTAAGTTGGATATTTCCACAGAAGAAGTTCCGTTGCATATACCGATGAACGTATGGTATTTAACACTGATAGAACTATTAATTTAAGTTTAAATTTAAAATACGAAACATTACTTTCCCTCCTTATGGAAGCAAGCAGCAATTGTCCCTGTTCTCAAGAAAGGCAAAAGCACCTCTGTTAGCAACTATAGGCCTATATCCTTACTCAGTAATTTTTCTAAAATATTCGAATTTATTGTTCATGAACATGTTTCCCATTATCTAAAATCAAAAATTAGTCCTTATCAGCACGGCTTCTCTAAAACAAAATCCACAAGCACTAATTTGGTGACTTACATTGATTTTATCTCCCCTATAGTTGGCTCCCAGAGACAAGCTGATGCCATTTATTTTGATCTGAGCAATGCATTCGACCTTGTCCCACATTCTCTTCTTCTTCACAA